>NC_088301.1:52275874-52439370 GCF_032854445.1 Liolophura sinensis | reverse complement strand
GAGTACTATTTAAGCATTTACACAAGCAGATAGGTATTGACAAGAGGCGGTATTTCACAGATTACGTGTGATCAATTGCTAACAATCACATTGCCGCCATCGCTCTGTTTTTACTCTCTGCTGTAATCTTTTATCTTATATTCCAAGGTGTGGGGTGGGGTGTGTGGGGTGACTCAGCAGCAACCCACCAATGCAGTCTTGGTGAGTTCAAGTCCAGGTTTTCAGGTATGCTGGTTTTCTCCCCGGCCGTACGTCGGATGGTCGTGGGTTTCCATTGGGCTCTGCCTAACTTTCTCCCACCAATAGCTGGCCGCCATCGTATAAGTGAAAAATTCTTGTGCACGGCGTAAAACACCAATCAAATAAATAAATGAATATATTCTATGAATTTTGCAACCAAAAATGTATGACTCTTTCAAAAAGTGTTCGGAAATTTTAATAGGGCTTCTTTTCCTCAGTGACGGACGGTATGCACATGAGAACTTTGGATTAAGTAGTTCCTTTCAACACTGGAGATCTTCGTCAAGATAAATAAAAAAAGAATTGCTGGTGTCAAATAATGCTTCTTCGCCGTTCTAACGGTATGTAAATACCCCACCGAGACACAACAAAAAGGAAGTAACGGTGATTTCAATGACGACTGACAATGAGGTCTTTGAAGACACTTGTTAAAACTACTAAGCAAACATCATTCAGTAATGTCATATTGTATCACCATGTAAAGGCTGTGCAAATATGGGCGAGGGCCCTCTCCGTGGGCTTCGCTATTCCTTGTGAGACATGTAACGTCTAGGTCATTTGAATACAGACTGCTACGCCATAGGGGAATCTTGAGGAGTATACTGATAGGACAGGCTACCACTGGGAGACTGCACCATGGAGTTTGTTCAGCGCATTTATGGCCTGTGTCTAATATGGCTTATGGTGGTAGGAACAGCCGTTGCTTCTCCAACAATGCCGTGTGGAGAAAAAGTGGTAAAGAAGTTCATTCCTGATTCCGATGACTGCTCAGTGTATTACATCTGTTCCCATGGAGTGTCCACCAGACACATCTGTGGAGAAAATGAGGCCTTTTACGGGCATATGTGCTTCCCGAAGTTCTCAAAATACGACCTTTGTAAGTGATATTTTCTACTTTTTTCAGCTTTTCGTTAGATATAATAAGAGTGCCAAACTGACGTGCGTAAGAAATTAAGAGGTATTTTAGATGTAACATTAATTATAAGTCGTTATGGAATGTCTGGTATGGCATATTGAACACAGACTGTGTGTGACTTGTCACAGCTCCTGTTTTCAGTATTAGCCGTCATTTATGTTGATTACATATCCATTTGAGTTTTTGATCGGCCCGGATAGCACAGTTGGTAGAGCGTCCGCTTCGGGACTGGTAGATCCAGGATCAATCCTTGGTCGAGTCACACCTAAGACTTTAAAAGAGGAAGTTGTAACTTCCTCGCTTGGCGTTCAGCATGAAGGAGATAGTGCAACGACTGGTTGACCCGTATCAGTATAATGGCTCGGGCTGGGCGGCTTACTTGCCTTCGGTAAGTCGTCTCAGTGATGCAGCACTAAATAAAAGAGCGGTGGAAATCCGTCCTGCAACAAAGGAGGCACATTACACGTGCATGCACCCTAATGATTCCTTCGTCGTCATATGACGTTAAACCACAAGCACTCACTCACTCACTTGAGTTTTTTCCACAGATAACTTGCTGTAAACAAGGTTTAATATACACATGTTATGTGTAGGCACACTACATACACGGCGGGAAGGCTGTGTTTAAGCTCGAGTCACATACAACCTATGACAAAATATTGGTTCCCTTAAGCTCCCTACGTCTTCACCTGACGCTAGACATAACAAAGTAGAACAAGTACTGGTCGGTCAGGGGTCATTTATATAATTGGATGGCGCATCATGATTTGTGTCTAAGGCATGGCTATCCAGTGAGATAATGATTAGCAAATGTCTTTTTTACACATCAAACCGAAATAATGTTGAAAAGATCCCAAATAAAACAAATAAGATACATCACGAACTTTATAATTCACGTTGAAACATATCTTTCGTTTAGAAATACTAGGGCATCAAGGTATGGTGTTTCCGAACTAAAAGTGATTGAAATAAAATTAAAATTGATAATTGGGGCCTCCGTGGCTCAGTCGGTTAGCGCGCTAGCGCAGCGTAGTGACCCAGAAGCCTCTCACCAATGCGGTCGCTGTGAGTTCAAGACCAGCTCATGCTGGCTTCCTCTACGGCCGTACGTGGGAAGGTCTGCCAGCAACCTGCGGATGGTCGTGGGTTTCCGCCGGGCTCTGCCCGGTTTCCACCCACCATAATGCTGGCCGCCGTCGTATAAGTGAAATATTCTTGAGTACGGCGTAAAACACCAATCAAAAAAAAAAAAAAAAAAAAAAAAAAAAAATTGATAATTAAAGAGTACATCAAACTAATTGAATGATTTTGTTTCTCTGCTGTAGGTAACAAATACCGTGCTGTGCCGTTCAGTTCCAAACTCAGACGTCTCCAGGAAACGACGGTGTTCAGAACCACCTGCCAGGAAGGAGAGAGTGGGCTCTTCCCGCATCCTCTAAAGTGTGCTCTTTACTATAACTGCAGTGATTATTCTGGTAACCTCAGAAAACCATTTTTGAACGAATGTCCATCGCCACTCTTGTTTGATCCGCGGACCGGAAGTTGTCTTCAAGAAAACCTCGTAGACTGCGGAACCGAGCGTATGAAACCATCTGGCCAGTGTAAGATACTTTTTCATTTTTACTGATATTGTCTTTGGTGACTGTGCACGCACATGGAGAGTTATAAAAAAGATACACAATTGGCTGGCTTTGGTTTTTTCCTCTTTGAGAACACAGCATGCTTAGAAACACAGATTAAATAAGTAACTGGGCATTGATGTATGCATTTTCGTGTGATTGTTTGCTGTTAAATTAATGTGATGAAAAAAGCACAATTTAGAAAAAAAACACTATCATTGTTTGCAGTGCAACACTTTAGTTTAATGAGACTTGATTGGTGTTTTATTCCTTGCTGAAAATTTTTGGTTTTGGTTTCATTATCTACGCTGTAGCTTTTTATATTTTAGACCTTTTTACCATGGGAGAATTACTGCATGTTTGAACCTCCAGGTTTTGGTGCTTGTCAGTACTTTGTACTGCCAAATTCTGACGAATACCACAATTTATAAATTAGAAATTTTTAATTGTGATAACTCCTAATTTACTTATAAATTAAGTGAAAAATAAGTACAAGAAAACGTTATGTGTGGAAAACAATTTTAGACAGCATATTGACTGTTATGTGTGATCCTATCGGCAGTTATGCGATTGACATGGGGTAAAAGACATTAAAGTAAATCTATTACAACCCTGTCTCATAAATCACCACTTTATAACAAACATAATTCTGATTTGTTTATGAACCCAGGTGACTACCTACGGCACCAATGCCTTACAAGTCACGGGATGCCTTGTGGCGTTTTGATGCCGTCCTGCCACGGCCTCCCTGATGGACCGAATGCCTGGACGGATAGACTCGAGTCCCCGCATTATATTGAGTGTAAACAAGGAAGCCTTGTGGGAAAGTACATGTGTGGTTGGACCAACGATGGTGGGCGACATATCCAGTCCATTTTTCTGTCTAAAGCACGCACCTGTGGGAGAGTTTGATCTTATAAACTTTTGATATGAACAGTTTGCCTTGCGGTGACCATTATATCAGTCATATGTGTAAGGCACACCAGATTTACCATTCTGTTAGGTTATATCGGTCATCACAGATCGTTCTTCCACGAATCGAATTAAATACAACCTATTCAAATACAATCAAACAATGCTGACGAGATTTTCTTTCCAAACTAAATTTCAGTGAAATGAAAACAAAGGCTTTAGGCTCAGCACAGATGATAATTCACTAGGCACAACATCTGTTTAATGAAGGAGTTTTTGAAAGTACAGTGGGTTTATGTTTACTTTAATCACATCCTCGATTATTAATTATCACATATACCATGTATATGTATATGCTTAACTTTAACTTCGCTTATGAAACAAGACATGAGATATATATAACCTACTATACCAACTTACTTTGATGCCATCAAAAGCCCAGTCCAAACTATCCAACATCACTCAACTTTTGTTGACTCAACAAGAGTTAACTTGAAGTTCAGTCAACAAGTTGAGCCGTGTTGAGTAGTCTAAACGGGTTCTTAAACTTCGCTCAACAACACTCAACACCATCCAACATTGTTAAATTGGAAATGTGCATGTGTATTTTTTGTCAACCAGTTGAGTCAAGTTAAGTGAAAGTAGTCAATCAGCCAGCATGCAGAAATAACGTTACCGCCTTAAGACACGTGACCTGGGCAAAAAGGCGACGCCAAAGGCGAAAGACAGACACAGATTCGAAGAGTCAGGAGAATGAAAAATACTCGTGCCTGTACAACACTCTGTTAAACCCACGACGGGATTCTTCGGGCTGCTCGTCATTGTGTATCATGCATTGGAGAGAAAAATGGAAATTTCATTCCAAGTTATCGAACGTTTGGTAAAAAAAATTACAACTCAGCACGGTTCAACACACGACAACAGTGTTGGACAATGTTCACCTATCTAATTTGTAGTGTTTTACGAAACATTCAACTTGCTGTTGACTCTTGTTGAGTCAACAAAAGGTGTGTGATGTTGGATAGTCTGGGCGGGGTCTAATTGTAAAGGAAGGAACCTGTGTCCACAATCTCCACAATCGATCGACTTCACACTTGTCGTTTGTACTGCTGAGAACTCAAAGGAAGTGAAGTGTTGAAAAAGTACCTTTCCAAATTATAGGCATTGATGACGTCAAATATTTTTTTAAAAGGCAATGCCCTCAATGTGTTATGTACATAATATAATACACCACAGCATGGACACAAAAATAAAACAGCGACGACATGGTTATAACAGGTACATGGTCACACGCAACTGGTGAAACACGGTATCTAAATTTATATCAATTAGAGTTTTATTTCAACTGTTAATGTGAAAGCTACTTAGAAGCCTCTAGAAGCATCGGTGGCATAGCAGAATTAAAAAAAACTAGAGAAAAGCAGTGATGTAAGTTGTTACTTATTAGTCGTCACTGGTCTATCATTGCTTAAAATGCTGTGTTGCCATTCATCATAATTAATTTACATCGAGGATGGTTAGTACAATAGAATGGAAGTTGGCAACCAGTCAACGTTTCCAGTAAAATCCGATGTTAGTAATGTTTTAAATACGATTTACAGTCACTATAGCGTAGTTTTACACTACTTGAACGCTAAGCATGTTTGAACCCACAGTGATCATGTATCATTGAAAGCAGGCCAAGTAAAAAGTGACCAAAAAGGACATCTCTCATAAGGAATGTCAAGGCAACATTTATTTCGCATGTCTGGCGATTTATTATCTCTGGTTATAATTGTGTTCGCTACCTATCACGCAAAAGATTACCTTAGATAAAACAAGTCTTCGCACAAGAAACTCACAAGATACACAAGATAAGTATAGGTTACTCCAGTTAGGGTTTTATTCTAACTGTTCATGCAAATGCTTAAAAGTAGCAATTTACACGCCCCCCTAACACCATGGATCAAGCAGAATTAGGTAAAAAAAAAATGCAATGATGTTAATTGCAGCCTATCACTGGTCTAGAATTACTCAGAATGATGTGTTGTCAACACATTTAACATATCATAGGTATCCCATTTGTGCTTTGCTTAGGGCTGTTCACATGTCGAATGTGCCCATTATATAAAGTACGATTGACATCCCTCCCCATATACCTCGTAGATAATCAAATAAAACCAAAGTGTGACACAATGCCCTGAGTAACATCCGAACTAGTCATAATTAATAACTCAGAAAATTCGAGTCCTCGATTTTAATTCATCCGAACTGTAAGCCTTCCCGAGCTAAACTGACACGGATCTCCCGAAACAGCGAGGTATTTTGCACTACGTCATGCACGCACGTGGAAAGGAGGCGTAACCCTACTGTAATTGATTAAGGTTCTTATACCGCCAAGTTAATGCTTATGAGACCAGGTGACGCTGCATGAGGAGCCCGCACGAAATCTTCATGTCAATAGTGGTCTGGTATAGGTTTATTCTAGTATAGATGTATAATTACAGCTCTTCTACACAAACTCAACGCCTCCACCGTGGTCCTGTAAACCCATTCTTTTTGTTGTACATGTAACATTTAAGGGTGTGTGGACAGAAAGGGTAAACATTTAAGTTGATCTGCCGGGATCAGTGGTATGCCAACCCAGTCTCCTGAAAGACACCGTGACTCGAGTCTTGTGATACGAAGTTGGGTGGGTATCTGGTGGTTGTTTAAATTGTCCGAGTATCTGTTTTCCTCTCAGGATGGCCAAAACTAATATGCGTTATTCAGCTGACAAGATGTATGCAAATATAATTACAATGCAGATATTTGTGTATGCCTACGCTCATGTATGCGAAAGCTATTGAGGTTTGCTGGACAAACACAAACTCGTTTTCATAATTTTATTTGCATACTGCAGGATTGCATTTTTAGAATATATGGAATTGGGATTTACGGGTGGTACACGGATGTCAAACATGACGCTTTGAATCAATGGCTGTTCCTCATGCCTGATATTTTTTCCAACTTCAAGATATTTTACGGATGTTTGCCTAATAAGATAAAAAATAATGCCTTTGAGAATAAAATCAGAGCAGCGACGACAGTCTGATGGTGACCAAATGCTTATACGTAAATACATATAACACACATAACAACACGGGTGATAACTTCTCGACTAAGTGAGTCCGTGAGATAAAGGATATTGAACTAATTCTTAAGTCTCAAATAGGGTTTAGTCTTCGAGCACTGTTTTCACGCATTTATGAAACTCCATCAGCACCCGTAGGATTAGGAAGAAACTCAATCCATGCGAATACCTGCTGTTATCATTGAAACTACATGTACATATCTTTCAGCAGCGGATCACGTCAGATTTATTTTCAACTTTATACATACATCATTGTAAATGTCCTGTCTAGTGTCATACAAGCGAAATTTACATGAAACGTGCTAAAGTGTCATGCATTCATCTGGTTAACATTTTTCGACATCGCGCGGAACGATTAAATGTGTCATTGATTCATGCAGAACACTAAGCGCCCACCAGGTGAAAGGACAAATTTGGTTATCTTAGAACAAGGTTTATGTCTCGTATTTCCGTAATAAGTATAGTATAAGGAAATCTTGAATTCAGCATCGATTCAAACAAACTCAACATTTAGTGCATTAAACAGGCTGAGGTCACAGTTGCGCATGGAAAACTGGAATGCGCAAAACCAAGCGGAAGCCCATTTACTAGCGGTAAGTACTGTAGTAAGTACGGCATGGACCTCTAACGTCCTTAGGGTATTTACAGAGAGAAGTGGAGGGTTCGAATACTCTCCCACCAGGACATTCAAATGTGTCCCTGTATTCACCATCCTTGCACTGGTAATAGAGATGGCACTTTTCATTTTCATCAGGATAAAATCCATCTCGCTTTCTGATACAGTCCGGTTGGTATCCTCCGAACTTCTTAGGAACGGTGAAAATGCTGACGCATGCTTTACTCTCGGGTGAAAAGAGAGCTGGGTAACCCTTGTTGTGTTCGCAGATCCCTTGCTCCATCAATCGTCCTCGGTCGCATTGGACGAAGTACGGTGTCCACTCTCTTTCACCCCAGGCGTTAATTCCGTCTGGCTGATTTCCACAGCTTGGGAATCGAGCATTGCATGGTCGACAGTTAGCTGTCTGACACAAGTTCTGGAGATAATCACCTGCATTTATAAAAATAATTGCCAATTGTATCAGATCAAATTCCTGTAGTAAAACTATCGAAACATTCTAAAACGTTTTTGAAAATAAAATAAGTTCAGATAAAAAAGACAGATTTCAAAACTTAGCAACTTTTATCTGCTTAATATGAGCATCTGTCGTGACAGATTTATTCATTTATTCATTGATTGTTGTTTTACACCGTACTCAAGAATATTTTCACTTGTACGATGGCGGCTAGTATTATGGCTGGAGGAAACAGGGCAGAGCCCGGGAAAGCCCACGACCATCGGCAGGTTACTAGCAGACTCTGTCGTGACGATTACATTTAAACCTAAAATCTAACCAGAGGATAATCCCGGTCGTGATGTCTCGGAATGAAACACATTGAAAGCTCAAATGTCACTAGCTCCTCCATGAACTATTTGGTTGTGCATGCGGTTGATTCCAACAATCGCTGTATGGACTGGTGCCATGTTACGTTCAATCATTTGTAACTGTGCCTTACATAAAGAGATACCACCAAAGCAAACACTACCAAAAGTGAAACATTTTTAAATACTTTAGAAGGCCATAATCAAGTTTATTAAGGGCAATAAAGTATAGTTTGAGGGTAACTTACATGGCTCTTTGACCTCACGCCTTCGTCCGCAGTTAACCCTATTGAAGCTCTCGCATCGAAGAGTTTTGTCGTTGAACAGTTGTGGGTATGGGCATTCAGCCAGGAACTGTTCGAAGTATTTCGGAATGCTCTTATAAATGACACTACAATCATAGTATAGAGCACATTCTGTTGGGTGAGGAAATCGAGACCTTTGATTACGCTCACATTCGTCGTCGATGAATCGTTGAAGGATTACAGGCTTTTCTCGCTCCGTGGTCGTCTCTGTGGGGGATTCCGACGATTTTGGTTGAAAGGTAGTCGTTGGCTCCTCTGTGGTTTTCGTAATGTTTATAGTGGCGCTTGGCTCTTCAGGGGAAGAGGTTGGAGTAGGTTGTAACAAGGGTTTCAAAGGCTTCTCCGGCTTCTTTGTCGCGAGCGGACGAAAAGTTGTGGGTTCATTCATGGCATTGCTTCCACCTTCTGTTAAAAATGTCATGGAGGTTATTAGTGGGATTGAGCTGAAGAAAACATGCAGCCATCTGCTGGATGATGACATGAAATATAAAGAAATCTACAGCATGGAGAGGAAATCTAAAGCAAAGACACTGCCGTAGTTGTCAATCGGATCACACGTAATTGGTGAAATCTTTCCACGTGTCAAAACACTTCAGGGTTTTATTCTCTTAGGACATGTAAATACTTAGATAGTAGCAACGTGTAGGCCCCTGGCAATGTAGTTTTTGGAAACAATGATCTACAAAATACATTGATGCTTTTTCAATGATACAAGCAAATAATGGAATAAAAATGTGCTCCACCACATTACATTTCGTGTAACGTTGTTAGTGATACAATAGAAAACTTCCTCGATTCTTTTCCGGTCTCAGAGTCATCTAGAATTTATCTATACAAATATAAGTGTTTGGACGTAACAAGACAATATTCTACAGTCATTTTCAGTTTCTTAACTTGATGGACAGCCTACCTGCACAATCGCTTACGGGAAGGTACACACACGCTTTACTCTTGGTTGAGAATCCTAGACTCGGTGGACACGGCATTGGCACTGGCTTCCCGAAGACACATTGCAGATAATATCGACAGTCTTCAGGATCAGAAAGCTTAGAAAAAGACGATGGACAGACAACTGCAGCCTTTGTTGACGACACGAACATCCCAAACAGCAATAAACTTGCCAAAATGAATCTTCTGCACATTGTCACATACATCGTAACGCAGGATAGAATAAAAGCGAAAAGGACAAACTTTTGGCTTCGATTCTAACCAATATGCTCATTTAGTCCATTCAGCTGTAGGTGTTATGATACAACACAGCTTGAGACTTTCCCCAACAACTGTCTCGGTGCAAGTGGTGACTATCGAAGTTCACGACCAGCTATAAAACAAGCCTATCCATTATTCGAAAGATGTCAGTAAATCCGTTTCCGGGCTTTTGTGTTTTTTCGTCTGTTTTGTCTAATTTAGTTCTTATTTCGACAAATGTGATGTAGGTCGTTTAGTCACTCTCCAATGGCATTGATTCAAGCACGGTCGGATGGCTGGAGATTTATGAAAGGGCGTTTGAGTGACATACTAACAGGCACAGCCCCGCAGGGCTTATTTACCTTTAGATTAGTACCGTAACCCATACAACACGTTCCCAACAGGTATTTAAACGTTCACGGGGTTTTAATTATGGCCGAGGGTAAACTAATTTGGGATCTAACAGGAGTGGATAACGAATAGTAGAGACAGCCTAAACCTCCGCTTTGATTTTCTCATTAAACTGCAAGACACGATTATGACAATTCTGTGTCCGTCACTTTCGAAACAAAGGCTCAAAATCCTTTAACAGACAAGAATAAATGACGCAATGCAGGAGGAAAGGATTGACAATCTTCTTTGTTGTCTCATGCCAACAATACATCAAGAGGATTGCGTGTCGTGATTACTCATCTCATTCAATGGTGGTGCTCATTTCGTTTCGTGCCAGGTGTTGGGGGGGGGGAGGGAAGAGGGTGATGTAAAGTTTAAAATACAGTATCATTTACATTAACATTGCTATACTGAAAGTAAATGTCTCACATATTCCTTTGGGAACTAGTGAAATTGGTTGTTTGGAAATTGATCTTGCAATTATCAACTTAAATGGAACGAACCTATATGTTTTACGAACGGTAGACGAATGTCGGACTTGACGCTAAAGGGACCATTAGCATCATGATTAATCAGGATTAGGTAAGAAACACATAGCGATGTTTTGATTATATTAGACGTCCAGATTGCAAAAATGCTGTACTTTCCCTCTGTTTCTGCTAACATAGACACACAATCGGAGACAATTTCTATTTGTCTAGATTGGGACAAGATACCCTGGGTGAATACTTATGAATAGGAATGCTAGTTGTGCTCGTCCACCTTGCGCTTTCAGCCAGATGAACAAGTAGATCTAAGTTCCAGATATTCATATGCTTTTCGAAATCCATAACAACAAGGATCTATGCATCGGAGCAGACATTTGTACACCAGCCGTCAACCAAAAAGGACGTCCCAGGTCGATAATCGCAAGGCCAGTTCCCAAAACGACGTATAACACAAACCACCAGGGAACTAAGAAAGTATGTAACGTTCGATAATAGGACGAAATCATGCCAATAAAAGCAGTCAGCAGTTTTCAGTGATGATAGAAAGAAGCAAATATGTATCTCAGTTGCGTTTTGGTTGCCACTGTTCATATATCCAACGTGGCGATCTGAATTAACACGCTCCGTGTTAGGCGAAATTAAACGCAATGATCAAACAGAGGGCCAGGGATTGTGGATGCTTACGCCATATTTACTCACAAGAGAACTATTTCCATTGTATATCTTTAAAAAAACTTGGACTGAAGGCGTTTGATGGAATAACCCTGACAAACTATTTTTTCAGTAACTTGTGACGTTGATTAAAATCGTCACACAATACACAAAATCTGGCAAATGCTAAGAGTCGAGATATGTACACGACACATGCAAGACTCTTCGGTTTATTTGCTAAGTAACATGGATTTACAGTATCAAAATTAAAGCTATCTGTCTTGTCGTACAGTCTGCGGGAGAGGAAACCGTTTTGATCTTTGTACAAATATAGGTGCAGATAACATATTCCTCCTGAAAAGTCTGTGCTATCCTTTAACTCCAGCAAAGGTGGGTAAATATCTTTCACAGCCTTTGCTATGTATGGATTGTTTAGAGCTGGCGATCATTAATATATTCATACACACTGTTGATATCTGGTTTCCCCGAATTCCACATAGTTATTAATGAGAAATTCAAGAAACTCGATGAACATCGAAACATCCCATGAATGGTAACCTTTGTATGTAGTGGAATTGAAGAAGACTTCATTGCCTTTGACGTTAATATCGCTTTTCCATTTCCAAGAAACACTGAAACACTGGTCCCCAAATATGTAAGAAATGCAGGGAATATGTAAGAAATACTATAACAATAGCAAACAGAGTTGGCAATGTGTAAATGAGAAGTTTTGATGATGAAAGAAACACAGATGATAGTCTAGGCATGACATCCATGTCAAATTTCCAGCTCAAAGAGTAATTTCAGGTCACATTTATACAAATAAATATAGTTACTCAGTCGTGCTTTAATTGTAACTGGGGCTCTGGGGCTCAGTTGGTTAGCGCGCTAGCGCGGCGTAATGGCCCAGAAGCCTCTCACCAATGCGGTCGCTGTCAGAGCAAGTCCAGGTCATGCTGGCTTCCTCTCCGGCCGTACGTGGGAAGGTCTTCCAGCAACCTGCGGTCAAGGTCGTGGGCCCTACTCGGTTTCTTCCTTCCATAATGCTGGCCGCCGTCGTATAAGTGAAATATTCGTGATCACGGCATAAAACACCAATCAAATAATATAAATCAAATTAATTGTAACTGTTCGGGAAAGCTCAGTAAACTTTGTACTGAACATGTCTGTTCTGTCGTGTTAATTCTTAGGTCTGTCAGAGTTGTCTACCCTTATCTAGATCACAGGTAGGCGTTCCCAAAAAGAAAAAAATTCAGCTACAAATGAGTGAGTGCTTGAGGTTTAACGTCGTACTTAACAATTTTTCAGTCATATGACGATGAGGGAATCCTGACGGTGTATGTAATGTGCCTCCTTGTCCCAGGACGGATTTCCATCGCTCTTTTATCTAGTGCTGCTTCACTGAGACAACTTACGGAAGGCAAGTAAGCCGCACCGCCCGAGCAATTATATTGATACGGGTCAACCAGTCGTTGCACTATCCCCTTCATGCTGGGTTCCATTGGGAAAAAATATCAGGTTGACCACTTTGGACTCTCGGGACAAACGTGGAGTAGACACATAAATAACCTATTGGCTCTGATGACTTTGTTAGCAGAGCGTTCGGTTCGGAGCGGTAGATCCAGGGACAATCCTGGATCGGGTCACACCTAAGAGCTTGAGAGGAAGTTGTAGCTTCCTCGCTTGGCGTTCAGCATTAAGGGATAGTGGAACGACTCGTTGACCCGTATCAGTATAATGGCTTGGGTAGGGCGACTTACTTACCTTCGGTAAGTCGTCTCAGTGAAGCAGCACTAGATAAGATAGGAGGCACATTTCAGGTACATGCACTCTAAGTACTCCTTCGTATTCACACTATTGAAAAATTAAGTACGACGTGAAGCATTATGCACTCACAACTAAACGTGTCCTTGTGAAAGCTATCAGGTGTGCTGCATACTGTCGCTCCGGAATCTTCGAGTAGACAGGTATCAAACAAGATTATTAATCTACTATAAAAATACACTTCCGCCCGCCAGAATTTAGCCACAGGGATATGTCAGTATATGTTCATGCACCATAAATTCCCAAAGAAATAGCACAACTAAATTAGAAAACTTTGACGTCGATAATTATGAAGAGTTCAAGGCCACCTTGTATACAGTTTAAATAGATGTTTTTGCATTACCCTGACAAGAGAACACCCTCGTACTGGTGGAGAAAGTTCATTATGATTATTGTGGGAGTGTTTGAACACCCTACCCCCATTTTTCAATAAAAAATGGGAGTAGTGTTTTTTTAACAAAAATTCCAGGGCATAATTTTCTGCATAGAAACATAATCTTTGTTTTGAAGTTCCTTTTCATGTATCCTTTAAGCTTCTCATCGATGAAAGCCAAGAAGTTTCGCCACTGCATTCCTCTCTCACCATACCATTTTATGTTCTATCCAAACTTCTCCATGCCTGGCACTTGAAGTATCGAATGACTGTTGAGTCATATGGCTTAACATCAAAGGCCTGAGTGCCTTTCAGTTGCTAAATACAGCAAAATACACTTGGTTCGGGTTTTATCTTTACCTTTAAACAATCTTTGTGCTTTGGTACATTTACACAGTCTTAGTTCTGACAAAATCTCTTCATTTAACTCACTGCCAATTCCATGTAGGATTCCTTTACAAAAGAACGTGGACATTAGCGTGGATACCTCCAGTGCTTTTTTTGCCTGCGCTTCCTTTACGCATGCAATTAACTCTCGAGTTGTGTTTTTTAAAAAATTAAAATTTTTCCGATTGCTGCGTCTAATGATTGACAAATTTTATGGGGTTCCGAGCAACGACCGGCAGTTCCGCCATAGATGGAATGACTTATACATAAATCAGCCGACCGGGGTACCGCCGATCTTGAGTTCTTCTCACTTCGCTCATCTAGTTCGTCCGAAATCCCTGGATCATGCCCTGGTTTCAAGGCACTTTGTTGGCACGACTTCCATGATGATATCCGGCAGGTTTAGATGTCATAACTTCGTACTGTATATACTTTCTTAGTTCTTTGTTCCTTTGAGTTAAAAGTCATTTTGAGAAATGGCCTTGGGATTATTTACCTGGAACGTCTATTTGTGTTGATGGCTGGTACTAGGTATATAAATGTCTCTTTTGAAGCGAAGAGAGACAGACTATGAGCATTTTCTGTGCAACGTTACGTTGAGCGTTTGCAAAGATTTACATTAAAATATTTAATTGTATATATTCTTGACGAAAACTTCTAAAATCTTAAACAATAACAAGAAAAGTCAGTTCATAGCAATCCTGGGGACGGTGGGGGTGTGGGTTGATTTTGAGTATTAATGTCATTCTATATAAAATGTGATGATAATACTCGAATGCGATCGACACGTCCCCTATTCAACACAGTTTATGATTTCTTGAGAATATATTGGAGCGTTGTGTCGTAACAGTGTGTTCAAACACCATTGCAAACAGCGTTAGCCTATTACGAAAGGCATTTTCGAACGCACGGATACACGTCACTAATTGTTTCGGTGTTTAATAAAACCGGTCATTGCTATATCATCGTTAATTTTTTTCAGTTCCACTACATTCATGTGATATTTCAATTTTCAACGAGTTGCTTGAGATTCTCATTAATAATAGAGGGGTCTCCGGGGTGAAAAGAATGGGCGATTAACTTGGAGCATTCCCGTGCGGACCCGGTTGTGTAAGGGGCAACGGAGGAGAGACCTGTTTCCCGTGGGTTGCGATCTGTGATCTGTGCTGGTCTTGAGAGAACCTCACGCCCAACATTTTCCTTTAGCCATTACCTGGAGAGAGATGGGAGGTCGGATGGGCCCGGTCCGATAAAACACCCTTGGCCACGTTTTGCCTCTCTGTGGCTCCAAAATTTCTCCATAACACCACTCTTTTGAGAATAAATGTTTTTCTCCAATTTCGTTTGCGGGACTACGATTGAGGCAGTCTCATGTGTAAGTTTATTCACTGGGTGGGCCCCCGTGGGGTCTCCGGGGTGAAAAGAATATTTTCTCAGCCTAGTTCGATGAAGCAGATTAAATCGCATTTGAGATGTTCTGTGAGGCTGACATCACTCCACAGGCTCTTGGTGCAGCAGAGGATCTTATATTCAGATTTAATGAGCTTATTATGATAGCTGCCGATAGAACTATTCCTATGACCTCGACAAATCCAAAATCCAAAAGTGCACTATGTACGACAGGGATTGTCGTATGCTATGCAGTACCATAAGAAGACTGAACGTAGTTTTAGCCATTGTCCTACTGATAATAATTTAAAACAGGGTCGTATTTTTAGAGTTGAAGCTTGTCGATTACTTATGTCCAAGAGCCGATTTTTTGGGGCAGAACTTTGTCACAGGTATTATGTCAAAAACACTCTTGCGTAATGTCTGGAACATGGTTCAGACAGTTAACGGCAAAAATAATTAAACAAATGTCCACCATTTGAAAGATGGAGATAATGTATTAACTTCTCCATTGGATGTAGTTCTGAGATTTATACTTCGGAATTCCATCAAGCAGGAGAAAATTTCTTCTAAAAACTTAATCGGATTATAGTCCTCCTTTTAACACCAATGGACTTAAAACTGTATTAAGAAGGCACATGACACTGCGCGTGGTGACAACATCTGTTATAAGTTTCTGAACCATTTATTGCCAAGCCATTGGAGACTCTTTTGCTTGTTTAATGATATTTTGATAACTGATAAGTTTCCACTGTCAAGGAGAGAGGCGTGTATTATTCCGGTTCCCAATGCGGGTCAGGATCATGATCCGACTAATTACCGCCCCATAGCTTTTACCAGATGCGTCTGTCAGATTATGGAACGGGTGGTTAATGATAAACTTCTTTGGTTTCTTGAAACCAACAAGTTACTTTCTAATATACAATGTGGTTTTCGTCAAGGTCGATGAACTTTAGATCCACTTGTGCGATTTGAGAGCTTAATTAATGATGGACTTGTGGTGTCGAAGTTCTTCGACCTTGAAAGGGCCTATGATACCACATGGAATGAGCAATTTTTCACACACATAAGGTGTGTGTATATATCCCGTGTCTTCCTGAGGCAGGGCGAGCCCATGCCGCCACTGAAGTATCATGCCGAAAACACCATACATAATGCCCCACCGGGTTACAATATACTGATACAATTAGAGAGGTACAGCATAGAGAGTAAACCCAGAGCAGCAAGGACAGTGTGCTAGCTGGCAAATGGTCACACGTGGCCTGTGAAATACGGCCTCTTGTCACTTTACCTCAGTCAGGGTTTTATTCATGTAAATGCATGTATTGCAGCAATTCAGGATGGCTTAAGCAGAATTATGTAAAAAAAATGCAGTGATGTTAATTGCAGTTTGTTAGACGTCACTGGTCTGGAATCACTCAAAATGGTGAGTTGTCTAACATTTAATATACGATCATATTAAAACAATGCGAAAGGACCAGGCCTCTATGATGCTTAGTCCACCAGCAGATTGCTTGTTTATGCAGGAATACAATATAATTAGAGACGCACCTTATAGACAGTAAGATCAGAACAACAACGATAGGAATTAAAGGAAACCATCGACCCTCCAAATAGTACATCTTATCTGGACCTTTATTTGCACAAAGACCAAAACGGTTTCCTCTCGCAGGTTTTTCAAGAGAGATAGTTTCAAATTTGAAATTGTAAATTATCCTTACTTCGTCAGCAATATGGCGTGTGCATATCACACCTTGTAGTATTTGTTCCACCCTTGTGTGCTGTGTAACGATTTCAATCAACGTCACAAGTTATCACTGCAAAACTAGTGTGTCAAGGTTATTCCATTGCCTTTACTCCAAGTCCTACTTTCTTAGAAATTTAGTCATTTGTGTCATACATCGTTTTGGGAATTGGCCTTGCGATTTTGACCTGAAAAGTCTTTACTGGTTGACGGCTAGCATATGAATGTCTGTTTCGACCCATATGTTCTAAGACTAGTCTGCGGGTTCTGTTAAACTAAAGCCTGTAGTCGGGCCTTTAATCGCAGAGGGTTAGAGGCATTCGTTTACCAACCGTCAACCAGATAAATGTCCCGGGTCAAGAATCGCAAGGTCAATGCCCAAAAGGACGGTTAACAAAAACTACCAAAGAACGAAGAAAATATTTAAGGTATGATAATAGGGCGAAATTTTTCAAAGAGGTGCAGTCAACAATTTCCAATGATTTAGGGAAGAATCAAGGTATGTTCTAGGTAACAGAGGGAAATCAGTATTCAAACCGTGTACCATACTAGAATATAAGTTGTCGATAATAAAATATGTATCTCAGTTGCGCTTTGATTGCAACTTTTCATATATCCAACATGAGAATCTAATGCAACACGATGAATATACTCCTCTAACCCCGGTTCGTAAAGGAAGTTAAGAACTGGCACCAGAGAAAATAGCTATCCAGCCCCGGTAACTGTCGTCTATTGATAACATAACGTGTTGTAACTCGGGCACAACCTTGAGAAAGTATTATAGACTTGTTACTTCGTTTACGTAATTATTCTATAAAGCCGAGGACGCTTTATAAAGGATACGAGTTCCCCTTGATTCTTCCTTGCACATACGTTTCACTCTGCTAAAGGGACTCCCGTATCAAAGTGGTGATACAGCGTGGTTGGAGGAGACCGTCTCCATCACTGGGATACAGGCATAATTAGATAAAGAAAATGAGGACTTTACACAAGAATATAAAATAAACAAGTACTGATCAGACAGCACTGAGACAATAGTTAGTTCAAAGCCACGCTCAAAGATAAATTTTATTCCTAATGCTGACGTCCCACCAGTTAGATAATACTTTATCGAGGATATGACTGAGTTATAGGTTTAGTTATCAATGGTCGAAAGTTACAAGGGCTGGATACCACTTTTCTCTGGTCTCTAGTTCAATCCTTCCGAGCGCCTTCACCTCTCTCACTCTTCGTCAAGGTCAAATTATTACTGCAAAAACTAGTGTGTCAAGTTTCTTAAGTCCGGAATCTCCGGCACTCTGCATGATGATCATGACTCATTTCGCTTAACCCAGGGCTAGAGGCCGAATTGCTGCTTGATACATGTGAAATGATTTCATGTAATCTGCAAGGAATGTTTTCAACGCAACTGTGGTAGACACAACAAATTTAATACATCTGCACTGAGGAATATTATACAGTCTGGCATAACTTGTGAACATGTTATTCAGCAAGAGGGAAGATATAGTCCAGTAGTTTATATTCAGTCTTCAGGGTGAGGTCTAGCGGTAAGCTAAATGAATGGAAATTAACCACATCGTGGCGTGCACGTCATCACCAATGTATGTCACTGAATTAAACGCCACATTATTTATTTATTTATTTGACTGGTGTTTTACGCCGTATTAGAGAATATTTCACTTATACAACAACAACCAGCATTATGGTGGGAAAAAACCCAAGGCCCCCGCAGGTTGCTAACAGACCTTCCCACTTACGGCCAGAGAGGAATCCAGCCTGAGCTAGACTTGAACTCACAGCGACTGCATTGGTGAGAGGCTTCTGGGTCATTAATCTGCGCTAGTGCGCTAACCAACTGAGCAACGCCCCATTAAGTGACGAAAGTACACGTATATAAATTGATACAAGGCACTGATGTTTTTTATCCTGTTAATAAAACAGGATATCCTTTCACAAATAATAGACTATATCAATTTATATCAAGAAATAAAAGAACATAACTGTTGTTTTTCATCTGCACAAACCTCATAAATAATATATGCCTATTATAATCACATTTGCATTCGAAACATAGTTAGACCGGCCCAGATAAAACAGTTGGTAGAGCGTTCGCTTCGGGAGCGGTAGATCTCGGGTCAATCTTGGGTCGAGTTACACCTAATTTAAAAGGGAAAGTCGTAACTTCCTCACTTGGCGTTCAAAATGATTTATTTATTTATTTATTTGGTGGGTGTTTTACACCGTACTCAAGAATATTTCACTTATACGACGGTGGCCAGCATTATGGAAGGAGGAAACCGGCTAGGTGGAAACCCACGACCATCCGCAGATTGCTGCAAGACTTTCCCGTATTCAGTATAATGTCCGTATCGGTAAGTCGTCTCAGTGAAGCAGCACTAAAAGAGCGTTGGAAATCCGTCCTGCAACAAGGACACACATTACATGCACTCTAAAGATTCCTTCGTCGTGAAATGACTGAACAATTGTTAAGTATGACGGTATGCCCCAATCACTCACTCACTCGAAACATAGTTTGGTGAACAGCAAAGACACAGCATCGACTAGTCTTACCATTTTCATGTAAAAACCAGAAGAATCCCACAAAGTTGTGCCTCTTTTTTTTTATTCCAAAAGGCCTAATGTTTCAATTTAGTATGACTAAATAGAAAACATTTTGATTTTGGTATGGTTTTTTATGCTTGTCTTTCAGTCACTTTGAAGTGCGGGTCAAATCCAACCATGGATAGGAATTGCTCCGTGGGCTGAGTTACTAAAAATGATGGACCAGGTCGATAGTGGATAGCCCGATCCAGTAACCAGTTATTTGGCAAAAGCCGGGGTTTTTTTCCTGGGTACTGAGGTTGCCTGGACCAATACTAATTTAATTTCTGTGATGCTGAAATATGCTAGTGGCGGGGTCATGCCCCTTTCCATGCTCGCCGGACAAAAATCACATTTTGTGGGAATTAGAGAAAATTAATGGATTTAGCATCACTTCCAACACCATTGGTGCTTCGTTGTCTACTTGTGGCATATTAGGCCCTATGCCGATATATTGCTGCTATATAGAGACGCCATTCCAAGCCTCCTAACATTACAACCCACCATCATATCGACACTGCGGTGAATAGTAATTGACCTTTCGCTCTTATTTGAGCTTCAAGCCAGGTAATACTGAGACTACGGATGATTAAATGTTATTATTATTAGTACTTTTGATTATCACTTATTATTTCAAGGAGTATTTAAAAATACTTATTACATTGGAAACAAACCGACCATATCCCATACAGTTTAATTTAATTTAATTCTTGAATTGTTTTATAAGGATTTCCCACAGCCTAATAGCCTCGAGAGAACCTCGACAGCGTACATAAAAAGGATCCAGGAGCCCGCAGGGTCAAAAATACTCAGTGTTAAATCGAACCATCATACGCTTATTTAATAACCAATGAAATATGTTGTAAACATTACGTTCTTTTTTTTCTTTCTTTTAAAAATCTAATGATTTTTTTGGTGACATCCTCCACTATGAACGAGAGTTTAAAATTTTTATTTACCCACAAATTACCTCGAAAATGGTAAGTTATATGCCTCCTGGTATGTTTATTAAAAATTTTGAGTAAAAAATTGTATCCGGTATTTAGCCCAGTAGATTTTTTTGCACGTATTTTACTCTTAGGGGATTCTATATAAGGCGATTGTGACAAAGGAGTGTCTCTCATTGTTATACTTCTTAAGATGGCTTGCGCACTTAACTGTCAGTTAGCCGTGATCTGGGGAGTGTGTTTATCCTTTGCAGTATACCTTGACGGCCAGGTAACCGAATCATTGTTACCAGGTGAATTATTAACTGAAGAACTGCCCGAATGCCCCAAAACGAACCCATTTGCATACCTGCGGGACGCCGAGGACTGTGGTTTGTTCTACAGGTGTGTCCTGGGAAAAGCGGTGCCCACAGGAAGATGCTACACAGGCTTAGTGTTCAGCAGTCTACTGGACACCTGTGTCCACGCTGGCTCAAAGTGGGATGACTGTACAGGTAAAACAACTCCTGTTGTTTTCCATGTCTACTCTTAATTATTGGTGGATATCTCGATACAGAGGTGACGTTGTGTGGAGACACATTTTCGCGGTTGTCATGGGAACCATATCGCCATTTCCCCTATAAATATGTATATATACTATAAAATTAGATATGACTCTAAGTTCGGGTTACGGCTCCAATTGTTTCCCATATGCAGTTTAATTTTTGATTTATTTATTTATTTATTTGATTGGTGTTTAAAGCCGTGCTCAAGAATATTTCACTTATACGACGGCAACCAGCATTATGGTGGGAGGAACAGCGCGCAACCCGGGGAAAAAACACGACCACTATCCAGAGGTTGTTGGCAGACCTTCCCACGTACGGCCGGAAAGGAAGCCAGCCATGAGCTTTAATTTTTCGTGGATACAGAGATGGCAGTTTGTCACGACCCAAATTTGTCCGTTTTTCCGAGTGCCAAGAACGCCATTATCCCTATATACAATATAAATGGATATGACTCGGGCTTCAACTCCAATTTAGTGTTGGCTGAGTGCGTATGAGGTGGGGGAGGGGTACGTGACCTGTATCGCACCTCACATTTGTCATTTTCCGTGGATGTCATTGTCACCAGTTTGCCAATTTCTCCATGTCTATCATATACATACATACAAGTGGGGCTTCGACTCCAAGCTACAACTCCCAGTGCTTCTGTACATGTTATAGTTTTTGGTGGATAGATACATACAAAGGTGATGATGTGTCGGATCTTTCCGTGGCTATTATACCGTAAAAAGTACATTTACTAGTGTAGGCTCCATCTGTATTGCTCTTGTCCCGAGCGTATTAAAATATATTAACTACATTATTTTCATATAATCTTCAATATTGACAAATGGTTTTAGCAACTTTGTTTTAATATTGAGGAGATTGTCACTTGGCTGTACTAAAAATTGTATTAATGAGAAAAAATGTTGTAACTGACATTCACTAAATCAGCGCAGCAGGCTGGTTTCGATGTACTGTAATAAATGACTCCTTATCACATATTTAATATGTCATTGTAATAACTGGCTTCACGCTTTCATGTAATCTGGCCAAGAAAAGAATAGGATCTCAGTCCTCTGGGAAAAGCTGGTTGTAAAAAGATGACTAACCAGATCGAGCTCTCCCCCATGAAGACCTGGCGAAGAGACTAGGTCCACCTCATTTGAAATCTATGCCCCTAAATGCGTTCCGTTTGACATTTGGCTATATCAATTTCTAATTATGCATATAACAGATATATTGAATTTTGTAGTTTTAAAAGTGTATTTAATGTGATTTTCGAATACTTTCTGTGTATTATAGCTGGGCTAAAAAAGCCTGGACTTTTGGTTTTTTATTTTGGAACTTGTCCGTCTCGTGTTTCCTGGTTCTAATTTGTTCTCGTCGCAATATGGCTGAGATATTGTTATTGTGGCATTAATCAAGAATCGTTAATTTATTTAGTCAGCCCAATAAGCTTGCATAACATGGCATTGTTTGATTACTCTAACTGTTATTTAACGCATCGCGTAAAAATTTTGCTACAACGGCAACCAGTTGTAGGGATGGAAGAAATTGGGTTATCTTTAGTTAACCACCTGACTGCAGAAAATTACTGGCTTCCGAATGTGTGGGACTTATTTGATTTATTAATTTATTTGATTTGTGTTTTACGCCGCACTCAAGAATATTTCACTTATACGACGGCGGCCAGCATTATGGAAGGAAGAAACCGAGTAGGGCCCACGACCTTGACCGCAGGTTGCTGGAAGACCTTCCCACATACGGCCGGAGAGGAAGCCAGCATGACCTGGACTTGCTCTGACAGCGACCGCATTGGTGAGAGGCTTCTGGGCCATTACGCCGCAACGGCGTGCTAACCATCTCGGCAACGGAGGCTCGCATCTGGGACTTACACCTGCAAGATTGGTGGAAAGCAAGTGGCCTCGACCGAACTTCATATAAAACTGCCTCTGGCCACCAAAGCCCCGAGATTAATGGAAATCCTTAAAATCTCATGTCCGAGAAAGGGGATGAACCCGTCACCTTAAGCATGCGGCCAAGAGCTGCTGCATCTTTTACGATCTTTAAAGCAATTAACATCACTATAGTGTTATAACAAACAGCATTTCTTAACCAACCGTAGCCGGCAAAATAGATGACGATAACCTAATCTTCTTGATCACTGAGTCTTATCGATTGACGGAGGGGGTGAACTTTTCTTCCTCCGGATACGGGACCGTAATGTCTCGATAGTCGTGTTTTTATCGCCTGTGTCAGTCGGCGCAGACTATCATTCACTACAAAATACACACATAGGTTACGGTTAACTTTTGTCCCAACTTATTTACAGTCGCCTCTTATCTCTTCTTAATTTAGTTTTGTCAGTGACGACAAGGTGTATACGTCCATGGACTCATACCACGCTCTGTTTGCAGATGTCATTATTTATGATAAACAATGCAACGGCATTTAGACGGAGGCGTTTTTATGAAATGCAGATGACATCTGTAATTAATGAAATCTGTAATTAAAGTTCTCACACCTGTTCAAATCTCATTATAAATAATGGTCAACCTTAATGAATTGATGTGCATTTTGTCTGCTATGTGTATTTGTAGAAAAGAAATTGACGTCGATTAAGATTTAGGGGATCGTGTCAAGTGTTTACTGTAAGAACTGTGTTGTTATGTGGGCATGTAAATGTAGCGCACATCCCGAACTGGAGAACATATTTAGGTCCTCATCACAAGCGTGTGGCTTTCAACCACGGATGAAAGCGGACGAGAATAGACGACTGACTCGTGATTTCTGAACACACGATCAGGCCACCTGTTAACTTGCTCAGCTTCTCCTAGGAACAGCTCAGGAAAAAGATAGACTAAACTTTGAAACTATATTTTCACAGTAATATAGCAAGGAACTGCTCGTTGTTGATTTTTTTCTTCATCAACGATGGCATTGACTCCAAGTGGACGTATTTTCCCGGCTTTATTCGCTTGTTTGTTGCTATTCGTTAACATAAACTGTCAGGTAACCGTACCGTTGTTGCCGAGTGAACTGGGTCCAAATCAAGGCATACCGCCCTGTCCCCCATTGAATCCCTTTGCATACATGAGAGATGCAACTAACTGCGGCATGTTCTACCGATGCTTCTGGGGAAAGGCTGTGCCAATGTCTGGGTGCACTCCAGGACTTGTGTTCAGCAGCCGGTTAAATATATGTGTCCATAGTGGTTCACTGTGGGACGATTGTCCAGCTGGAAAACCGACAGGCAGAGGTAAGACGAATACAATGTCAAAACTGACTGAGTATAGGACAATTTTTCCCCAGTAAAGTGGTCAGTATGAACCATTTATTATATACCTATGTTTTACTTTATTTTAATCGTTTACGTGTGATACTGGCTAGTTAAAGTCTTCAGAAAGACATGATATTTTCGTAATTTATTGGTTTGGCAATGCAATGCGATGCGTATACATCTCTAAAGTTACCCGTAATTGAGGTTTTTATTGTGTTTTCCTTTTAACAGCTCTCCTTATTCTGTCGTTTAATTCACTGCAATGTACACAGATAGCCACTACAATATCTTCAGATTCACCGGTGTAAGTACTACTGTCTCATATGGCTCTGACATTTCAGGAAGTGTCGGTTATATTTTCTCTGTCGAACTATTTGCCATGTATCTTAATCTCAGACCGGGCAATAGGCTTAATTCATTTTGTGAATGACAAATTCACTAACATTATTCATAAGTGGTCTATAAATGATTTTGTGTTAGTGATGCGCACCGACATTGATTAGCATACAATCAAGTCACGATAATCTTAGGTTTATAAATAGATGTCTCATTGCTTTATGAATTCACAGGTCATGTGTTTCACGTACACACAGACAAAAAATGATTTCATTATTTCACATTATTTCATTTGATCACTTTTCAGTATTTGCCTATTTCATATATAGCTTTCAAAATTTGGTTTCTATATATTTTGTAACCCACGGTGCAAGGCAATGCAAGACGGATATGACTCAAGTGCAATGAAAACTCTTACATTTTCTTCGATTACACTGAAATTCTCGGGAAAAAACTCTCGAAAAAACTTCAGTTTTCTTCTGCAAACAGGATATAAATAGATAAAAAGAAATCGAAACGATGTACTGGCTTAAATGATGTTATTGTTCTGTGACTGTATTTATAGACTAAAATGATAGACAGGCCACGTAGACAACTAAATAAAACACGCTAGGCATTTGAATTCTCCCGTAATTAGAAATATCTGGTAGCCATAGTGTCCTATCCGTACATGGGGTAAAACCTGTTCATGACTTGGTAATCTCGGTTCTGGATTTGGTCGTGACTTTTGCTTTCATTACTGATATGTGACATATTCTTGGATAAGGTCTTCTTCGTTACTTGCAAGATTATTGCATAAATGTATAAAAAGTATGTATTTCGAGGTGTCCACTTTACGATATTCGAATTTAGGCTCGGAATATGGGAAGCAAATCGTGACTTGAGTATGATGAATTTTAGTCTAATGAATGCGAGGTATCAGTTCTATAGGCGATGTATGCTTGATACCTTTCAGTAGCACAATGTGAAGCCTAAATCAAACCATTAGCAAGACTGGCATACACGATAATTAACCTGTGCGAAATTAGGAGAACGCAGATCTGTTCTGGTTCTGTCAACATTCGGTGAATTGACAAGCCTTGCCTTACACATACAGAGTAACTGCTTTCCATGTGATACTATGTACGGATGCCCTGTGTTTGGAAAGGGAGATCAGTTCTGAATGAAGGTTTAACCACATATAGTATCACTCGAACCGGTTGTGTAGTTTGAGGTAATAGCTGTGTTAGTCACTTCTCCAGTCATTTCGCACTTCTGGTAGTCTGGAAATGACTGTATTTTTCTGTGCCTTTCAGCTTAACTCATTAGCATTAAACACCGTCTAGACTTGCGAGAAATAAAGTAGATTAACCGGCTAAAATAACGCGCAGAAAGCAGGGGATAGAAAGGCTGTATCATCCACACTGACTGACCTTGTCCATAGTAGACTCCATCGGCGCTTCTCGCCCTAAACACCATAAAGCTTTAAAACGTTAAAGTACTTGGCCGAAACAACGATAGTACTGACAAATGCACTATAAAAAGTGTTCTTGTTTTTTCTTTT
Organism: Liolophura sinensis; assembly: GCF_032854445.1. Classification (NCBI taxonomy): domain Eukaryota; kingdom Metazoa; phylum Mollusca; class Polyplacophora; order Chitonida; family Chitonidae; genus Liolophura; species Liolophura sinensis. The sequence continues at coordinate 52,413,175 of NC_088301.1, read as the reverse complement.
GGTAAATTATGATAACACTGTTTAATGGAAAAACAAAGGAAAATAAACTTTCTCATCACTAGATACAGATAGTATAAAATATGCTAGACCATAGTTATATAGTCATAGTCATATTTCAGTACATCACATATGTAGGACAGATTATAAGGTCTTCTATATATATACCTGTAAACTATGCAAAAACCGAGAAGCTTATCTCGGGTGCAATGCCGTGTAACGGGCAAAATTATTACAGGTACAGGTGTAAACTAGTGTTTAGTGAGCCACCCTTCATCACGGTGGGTTAATTAGGATGTGTGCTCTGAGGCAGGAAAGAATAGAGTAACACACACGTTAAAACCCCTAAAGCAACTTCATCCGAGCTCCACAAGACAAGAGCAGGCACCTGACAGACCTTGCATGTTTGACTGTCGTACGCCGTGTTTGTGTGAGGGTAGATTCACATGGTTTCGACAAGATTGACGAAAGCTTGGTAATAAGAGTTTTGGTAGGTCACTCCAGTAGAATGTATTTGTTAACTGTGAGGGTTGTTTGAAGCAACCACCGCTCGCCTCATGGTTAAAAAAAGCCTTAGTTAATTATATGGAAATAGGACAGTTTTGCTTGTTTTGCACTATATCTTGAAGGGAAAATCGATTTGTTGCTCCATTAGTAAAGAAAAGAATATATACTGATGGTCTTATTTAAACGTGGTCTTCGCTGGCTCAATTACCCAATATAAACAGTAGTCTAGCCTCAGCCAATCCAGCCCCATCCCAGTGAGTTAATAAGCTGAAGTTCAGGTGAGGCTTGTCAAGTGATTTGGCAGGGCCAGAAACTTACCTGGACACTCCGGTATCCACCACCCCTTAATCTCATTCCCATCATGTATGTGTAAAGTCAGAGAGAACAGCGTTAAGCACCAATCAAAGAAATTTAACATTCAGAAAAGACATTTTGTGTCCGGCAGAAGGTGTACAGAGTGCGTATGGTATATACGTTTAACATATGTACAATTTAAATGAGTAATGGAAATGTGTCAAAGTCGCCAACGATGTAGTAATTCGTAATTTTGAACTTCCTTTTCTGTATGTATAAGTGGGAGCAAAAACAGAATGCCGTCAAGCCGTTAAATGTCCGTAAATTATTATAAATTTGGACCAATAATTCCTCTAATGTACTTAAACTCACTTTAGTTACGTTATTTGTTTTAACTTATCTCTAAAACTTGGTGAAAAGATCGTTAAAAATCTAAATCTACCTGGAAGGTCATAGGTAGAATATTGCGTAAAACAGGCTGCGTTACATATAATTTTCTCTTAAGTCACACCTTACTGCATGAGAACGGATAGGTTATATGTTTCACACAAGAACTGAAGAAAAATAAATTAGCCTTCAAAAAGAGTAGCCTTCATCTAAACCGAAATTATGGTTGAGTTGTATTGTTCTTTCCAGTCCATATAATTACGTTCAAATACAGTTTAATTGTTCATCTAGGATGTTTACTCTTATAACGTAGTCATATGGGTCAACTTCTCGTCAACACAACAGGTGATTCATGTATGAAATATACCTGTTAGCTGAAGTGTAACGGCAAGTTATTGCCTGTACATATACCTGGCAGGTAATATACACAAACGGTCAGAACGACCTCTTCTTTGTTTTGTGAAATAGATATAGCGATTAATCCAAAAAATAATTGTTACGGTTAAAAAAAAACGATGTTGTCATTACCAAGAGTACTCAGGTTGGTGGGGCTGTTTCCGTCGTCAGCCAAGGTAAAACTTTGTCGACATCATGCGCTCCGGTTTTGTTCATAACAAATATAAATATATTCACTTTGTCCTGAACACATACGTACACAAGTAAAAGGTGTATAGTAACTATCATAAATCATGATGATTATTACGTCTAAAACTTTGTACCAGAGCAATTTTTCTGCGGACTGAATATGAAAAGATTAAAAATAGTTCGTCTTTCATGCAGTATTAGCATAACTTAATTCAGTGTCCACAAAGGCAACATATTATAGGAAACGTGTCTGTCTACGCAATTTAACAACGTAGGCTGGTAGCTATTCGTAAATCTGGGGTTAAGAAAATGACTTACTGGTTGATTTGTTCATTGGTTATATCTTGATAGCATTGTAGGAATGTGTTATGCGTGTTACAGATGACGGCTTTTAAATTGAAGATGTAAATCCTGAATAAAGTCACATAGAGGAAACTTCCAATTAGAAAAAGAAATTTTTGAGCAATCAGGTTAAAATTTAATACCGTATAGTAGTTTCTACTTCAGTGTGATAAACAAAAATGATAAGATATGACTTTCCTGCATACCAATCTTTTGACGAATCGTAATGATGTGCTGTAGGGGTGATATGTAACTGCTATGTGTGCTGTGTAGAAATAGAGATAAATTATGATTTGATTTAATATAGATAAGGGTTAATATAGATTGAATGGTCTTACACATTAAAAAACGCAATGTTGATTTGCCAGCTAAGTTTGAGACAAATGTGGCGTGCTCGTGTTCCATACATTGAGAAATACATTGCTCCTTTTAAAACGTAAGTAAAGCATTGAGCCACGGGCTATTATTTACCATACCGGAGTGCGATGTTTATAGGTCATGAATCAAATTTAACCAGGACGAGTCTGATAAAATCTTTCCAATCCCTCCTACTTAATCTCTGGTGGACTTTAATATTAATTTCCTATGTTAGAAGTACGATAAACAATAAATTCCTTTTGCTAAATAATTGGTAATTGGTATGATTACTAAATTCTTGTTAACCATTTGAATTTTGGCCAAGTAACATTTTTTTGTAAAATGCTAAATTCGTTGTAGTTTAACTTGATAATGTGTCACTTTACACCACATGATTTTACTTATTTGGTGGCGGTCAGATTTCTGTGGAGCAAAGCTATATCTCCCCTACCTCACAACCCATAGAGGCTCAAAGCCCCCAATCGAGCCAGATGCAGCCGAATTCGTATATATACTGTGGAGATCGCTTCACCATTGAAGAGGATTGTAGATTAAGTGCATTGCATTGTACCATTAGCCCACACTGAGCTATTCGTACATGGAAGGATTTATCGCCTCATTATTGCAGGAGTTTTACTCTAGCCTCAATCTGTCAGCTATGTCCACGACAATGGTTGTCAGTTGTCTAAGTGTGATTAAAGTAAGTGGATTTGTGTGTTATCCTACATTTAACCACTTATTGGTGCAAAAAAAAAAATGATTGGCAAATCTATGTAAACAATAGTGCATACTTTGCATCTGAGCTGCGCAACAAATAGCAAAATTGAGCTTAGCGCCCGAAGCAAATCCACAGCTAACGAATGGAATATCTTGTCCTTCTTTGTCATCGTATTGGCAAAAAGAAATATGTGTACTGTAGCATTGTAACGACGTGATGTCTTTATTTGGCGAATCTTTACTCTTCTGCGTGCAAATTTAAAGTGAATGGATTGGTGAAATATAATTTTCATTTACAGATAGCAAAGAGTTTTTATAATTTGTTTTAATGTTTGTTTTTGTCTTTAGCCCCGAAATATCTGACGCCTCAGCAACGCTGTTCATTAGGTGAAAGTGTTTTCCATCATCCAGATGGTTGTGCCCTCTTCTACAACTGCAGTATGGGTTTCCAACGTCGCCCTAGACTTGGTTTGCAGCTTCTAGACGAATGTCCTTATCCCCAACTCTTCAACAGCGAAACTTCGAAATGTGAAGACTTCGTCAATGTCACATGTGGGACAAGAAAAGAACCCAAAGCGCCGTGTAAGTAATTTTATGCTTTATCTCATTATTATTATTGAAAATACTCAGTTTTCTTGATAAAGTATTTGTGAAGGCTTTTTGTGAAAGTGATAGTAACTGTACATTGGCCATAAAATCAAATATGCATGTTGAAAACACTTTGAGATCTAACCGTTTCATTGAATAGCAAGCTTGATAACACGGCAATTTCCCGCAGTCTCATGGAAATTGATTGAAAAAAGTGCCTGCTGACTATGTCATACAATTTACGGAAACCTTTTCAGGCTACTTTATCCTTTGTGAGAGAAACGTGGGTATTTTTCTACAGGTGAATACAGGAAAAGACAATGCCAGGTTGCCCACTGCAGACCGTGTTGGGCTGTAACGCCTTCCTGTGTCAATGCTTCTGATGGTCTTCACTTCGACACTCGCAGGATGTGGACACCAGTGTTCGTGGAATGCAAGCAAGAGAGAACAATCAGTGTAAGAAGGTGTGACCCACTCAACGACATTCCGCAAATATTCTCCCCAGAACTTCTACAATGCGTTAGTATATATGACGTTCCGAGACAGTTCAATGGCCTCAGACCGAACTGTGTTGGAAGCAAGACCAGCTGTACCCCGAGGAAAATGGCCGTTGTAACATTTACATTCAGTGCACCAACCAGACGTACGCCGGGTATGGTCAGTGTCCTCAAAACCGGAACTTCGACTTCGCCACGCAAAGTTGTATGTTGCCGTCAGAAAAGTGTCCTCCATGTGGAACAAACCAAACTGCATGGTATGTTGTCTCCCCGGGATTACCCGGTTTCCTTTCACAGTATTGCTGGCCTCAGTGGTATAGTGAAATATTTCAGTACAACGTAAAACACTAATCATATAAACAAATAAACTAATGAATAGAATTTGTTCCCCTGCCTCTACCCGAGGGAGCTATAGTTTCACACTTTGTCAGTATGTCGGGCATCAGTTTTTACGGACTTCTTTCAAACGGTTCATCGTACTGAAATGGAGCTTGTTACATGAGCTCAGGCATGACACGTTAGAGATCAGATTGTTTTGGACATATTGAACTGAAGCGTGTACATATCTTCACCATGACAAGCTTCAGAACAAGTTCGGCTTTCGGTCCGTTTCGTCAGCTTACAACAGAACTTGACTTTTATTTGACTTTCAAGCTATGGCACTAGAGCGGCATCTCTTATTCGTGTTTAGATCAAACTACCGAAATAATATCAATGTTTTTCGCAATGTTGGGAACCAAAACCCACCGAAGAACATAATTCAGAAGTTCGGTCTAATAGTGTTTCATTAGGTTTCTGTATATTTTTATATTCCATGCAATATTAAAATTGGCAGATTGATCCTACTACGCTGTAAGGAAGGACGTCTCGTCAAAATGGAAAATCACTTTGTTGTCATGACGTGGTATTTCGAAACTCCTGTATTGAAACGTAAATGTTTTCTAAATGAAAGTAAAGTCTGTATGATCTTTTCAATTAAGTACAATGTCATTGAGACCAAACCAGATGGCTTTTTTGTAGAGATTTCAAAATGATGTTAACTTTTTATCTTGAACTGTGTGGTTCCACCACTATGTGAAAAATTTTGGTTTTTGATTTTGTTGTTAAAAAACAGAGTACTCAAGAATTACAAGGTCACTATAGGCGACTAATATTATCAGTGGAAACCAGGGTGACTATTTTCAAGAATCTACAAACTCAAACCCATAGCATAAAAGTATTAATACACAACGAGAAAGAGTATTTTGCATTTTATAAGAGTTATCCCCCTTCAAATCATCAATCAATGATTTTTCTGACAATCGACTGAATTTCTTGCTAGGAAACACTTTATTACAATTTTTGTCTCTCTGTCTTTTTCAGCACCGTATAATGAGAAACAATTGGACTGGAAAGGGCGTGATTTCGTGGCAATGCTGTTTCAGAAAAGGAAGATACAGTGCTATTTGTGAGACGGTCAAGCAATACAACTATTTCAGCCCTCCTTAGCAATATTGAGTTGGGTTTCTTCATTTTACATTTAGAATACATATTATATAATATAGATAACAAAGTCGAAAGCAAAAAAGGTGTGACTCAAATATAAACTGAATTACTTAGCTTTGGGTGGTGTATATATCTTATAGATCTATATTTGATGGTGTGGTGATTAATTAACACCGCCAAGTTTAAAGTAAACTGTAGGTCACGTAGAACTTAAAGCGCAGGGAAAATATAATGGGCGCAAGATTTTAAAATTTAACAATTCTTCCTTTTTACCATTGCCTCAACCTTGTACGGATAAGAATCGTTGTCGCTAGTTGAAGACCTCGGTAATTACACTGGTCGATTCTTTTTGGTTGATTATCAGGCGTTTTTGTTTGTATTTTCTCATCGTCACATTCTTTAATACCGATGATACGGGAGAGCTCCATGGTTTTATGACGTCAGGCTAGATACCTATAACATGGCAAAATGGCAAATGAGTGCTAGGTACTGACGATTGTTTGCTATTTATTTTGTTGATAAGTGGTGTAGAGTATTTTAAATATTTTAGATAATTCCTGGAATACTACTTTGTTAATTAATTGAGTTTTTGTGGCTCACTTTAAAATACAAGCAGATACACAGCAATTTGATTATCCCGTTTGGACAAGAAGATCCATTTGGTCATATCACCTGTAAACTGGGGATAAAAACTCAACTGGTTAGACTCCCTTGAAGGCCGGATTTGAATCCACAGAGTGAAGTTTAAAAACATTATTTGCTGACCGTTTTGAATTAAATAAAACCTTCTCTATCTGGCGTGACACACTATGATCATTTTTGGCATTTTCCTGTCATTCACGCGTAATATGGAAGACACATACTATATTAACTGGTTATTATCTTAGAAGATGTTGATTTCACTTATTGTTGATTTACTGATCACACATGTTGTCTTCTTTTTGCCTGCTGTAGACCATGTACAATCTCAATGGAATTATCGGCTTTAAATAAGTCTTAATACTTAAACTTCATGCTTGATTCTGTTATTTACAGTATACTGGTAATTCTAGACCTATGCGATTTTTACCAAAGTATATGTTGCAGGAAAGTTATGTTCCACTGATAAATTTAACGTAATACACGAGTAGTGTCACTAAAACGAAAGACTCATTTAAACTCAAAACGAAAGGCACATTATTTTGCCATCATTAGGAAAACTCCTGATGATGGCAAAATAATTTTTCTGATGATGGCAAAATAAAGTGTCGAAATAATGAGTCCAAATGAGTCGGCATCCAAACTCAGGACGCGAAGCTTAATGGAATTGTAACCAGTGCTGCAGATCGTACTTCGACCAATAAGACGAGTGTCATAAGACGTGGAAAACTATACACTGCAGGATGACAATTAACATTATTTTAACTCAGTAAAAATTCTAGGTTTCTTATTGGTCTGTTTGTCTTGGATAAGTTACTGTATTTGCATAAGAGTCGAGGAGTACAGCCTCAAGAGTTGGATATTTTTTCTGTATACCTGCGGAGTCAGTGACGCACGTGCCGGCCGATAGCAACGCTTGTCTTTTGCGTACGAGTCAATAATTTTCATTTTTAAAACACTTTGAATGATTCTATAAACTAACAACAACATGTGCAAAAAACATCGTTCTGAGACACTTAATTGTACGCCCCTGTGATCTGAATCGAAAATGAGTATTTATCGGTTCACATATGACAATTATTTTCTCTTACATCAGAAGATGTCACGCGCCGGTCCCTGTGCTTCTCTTCTAATGGTGTGAGTAATGACGTCGGTTTTTGACCGCACAGCGGCAAAGCGTCTGTATAAAAAGTATATGTAACGCTAAATAACAACTCTTACATCAATTAGCGACATGAGTTCATATTTAAAGAAATGTTGAATTTAGAAGGTATATTATTCTTTGGCGCAATACCGTTACAGCAATAGATCAAGTTGCCTATTTCTATGTAACTATTGTTTGCATTTTTAAACAGTTAATTCAACATATATCATAAAAGTATGGTACACAACACCTAAAAATGCCAATCTAACATAAATACGTTTTATCTTCCACTACTGCATGTATCATTTCAGATATAGGCCCAGGCTTAACTTGGTAAAAAATGGATCCATTTTTCTTTGTGTTGCCGTTAATATCGTATTGCCGATGCCTCAGGCCAAAAGGTCTATGTTGTCGGCATTCGAGTGAAATCATGTGCTCATTGCGTGATGAATTTAGGTCAGTGTGACCCCGGTGAGAATGGGCACCAGGAGCGATTTGGTAGGACCAGACGCGTTAAATGGCTGAAAGCCTGGCTTAGACTGAGGCGTTATTCTTCTCGCATGCCTCGTTGCCATGTACGTCAAATACTGTCAGCGTTGCTGTTCGGTGTCCCCGAGTGACGAATGGCTCTTAACAGAAAGCCACATATAACCGTATATTAACCCGAGGATATGCTCAGTACAGTATTGAGCGTCAAACACTAGGTGAATGGCGTGGACAAATTGTATTCACACAGAAAAAATCGCCGGAAGAAGGTAAATTTTGAAACTTGTATGACGGTGCTTCGCTTTTAAGCATATCCACTTCACCCTTGTTGGCTACATTGTGAAGGAATTTGGAGATTGTCTATATCACAGGCCTGTCATCTTATCCTTATAGCGCTAAGCCAGGGTTCGAATTACCAAGACTTCCAATTTTATGTTTTATGTGTGACCCATCTCGGGTCACCTACAGAGACTTCGCCACCTTACGAGACACTCTAACCTATGGGTAACTACAATGCCGTTTGTATCGTTGCTATATGCAAAAAATATACTATTTTCATAAATTGTGACTTTTAATCAGACACACACCACTAAATGAGTCATATGCTATTTCATTACGGTATTAACTAATGATTTGTAACTCACGTAGCTTGAAAAGACGGATATTAATTATCCAGTTTGTGTGCAAAGATTACAGTTCAAGAGTTCTCCAATTTTTTTGTCTTTATTTTTTTTTTATATTTCAGAGTATGGGTTTTATGTGGCTTGTTAATGCTGACAGCCTTGTTGAAGCTTTTTGCATCAAGATCTCCCCACATGGCTAGCGGTTATAAACAAAGGAAGGCGATTGGATATTTAAGACCAAAGTGCCACCAAAAAATGCATGTGGCTTTTATCAAGATACATAAGGCAGCAAGCACTACAATAACTTCGATTCTTCAAAGATATGGACTGTTCAACAATTTAACATTTGCATTACCGCGTAAATCAAACTGGTGGATCAGTCTGTTTGAAACAGTAAATCAAAATAATGTGCTTCCTATCAAAGATGTAAAGACATACGATATTCTATGTCAGCATGTTGTATACAACAAGGAAGCCTTTGCGGGGATGTTTCCGCCGGATACAACCACCATTGCGTCCATAAGAGAACCATTTCAGCGCTTTTTGTCTGCATTTCTCTTTTTCAAAGAATACAGATACACAATTATTAGAAATAATAAGACCAAAGCTACGGATATTATTGGTTTGCTTAGAACCTATTTGAATGATCCATATCGTTATGAGCCATCTATGTTTCAACGAGGATCTATCGCCCTTAATCGAATATCTTTTTCGTTTGGCCTGTCTCCAACGCAGTACACCAACAAAACCTTTGTTGAAGAATACATTAAAATTTTAGATAAGGACATCAGTTTAGTATTGGTAGTAGAATTACTGGATGAATGCTTAGTACTACTAAAACGTAGAATGTGTTGGTCTATGAAGGATATACTGTACCGATGGCACTTTAAAGGACCTCCTAAGCCCTGGATTCCACGAGATATACAAGAACGGCACCGATTGTTAGCATCGTCTGAATATCAGCTTTATGAACACTTTCATACTAAAATAACTAAAGAAATAGAATCACAAGGTAGGGACTTTTGGGAGGAAACTAAATTGTTTAAGTCATATCTTAAACGAGTCCAAACATTTTGTGAAACACAGGTTAATGTTAAAAATGCTGAACTGACATTTGCAGCATCGCATTTTGAAAAAAAAATTATATTAACCCGATATGATTGTAAATTTTTGCATATGAGCGAAACAAAGTTTGTAAAACTGTTAAGACAGCGTCAGTCAAACCCAAGCGTAGTAAAATGAAAACCAATTTGAATAACACGGTGCCTCAACACGATGAAGGGTGAAAATAAATTTACAGCATGATTCATACATGTAGATCAACGTCGTTAATTTTTCTTTTCTTTTGTGAGTGCAGTTTGTATTATTTTTCATTCTGATGTGTACTTGAACTAACGCTGCATCACATTGTGCTCGTATGAGCGATAGTTCCTATGACAGCATCCATAATATATGTTTCTCTATATAATAAATTATATACTAAAGACCATTGGGCGAGGCATTTCTTCGCATCAATTTTCACCAGCTGTCTGCGGGTATATGTAGGATATTTTTGGAAGCCTGTCAACTTCAACGAACTAGGCCGCTTTGGTAGAACAATGGTTTGAGCGTTAAAACCCTAAGCATTTATTCATTCATTCTTTAACGAACTTTATATAAACCCAAACCATTCTACGGATGGGACCGAACGCTTATTCCCACCAAAGGATATAGAAGCAGGTTGCTGACAGACCTTCCCACGTACAGTTTGGAATGATGTAACTAGAACAGTACTGAGCCATAAAAGAGACATCGTATCCCGAGTTCGTCCATCTCGCGTATGACTCAAATCCAAGGCACAGCCCTGCACCCAGTGATATTATACTGACCTACTCTTCAGTATTATATGTTCACTTCATTTTTACAAAACAATGCTCCTCAACGAAAAAATGAGATTTTGCAAGGAGTAGGCCCAATGAACAAGATCACCTGTCAAGATTGTTGCAATTATGGGAATTCCGGTAAATGGTGCTTTTGAACGATTTCGTCGCCACGGTGATCTAATTAAAGCAAGTGATGGCATCTGTTCTTTTTTATTTCATCGGCACAATGTCTGTGCGTCCGTCTGAATGACATCATCACAATATATGTCAAAGTGCTTCAGATAAAGATCTTATAGATTTCATAAAGATCTTGCGCAGGTGCATACTAAGATCAACTAGGTTTCTGTATAAACTGCTGATGTCAATCAAATGTTTGGATTCCATGGAAAAAAACCAGATAGTTTTCATTTTTGGTATACAGGTTTATGAACTAGGTTCATGACACATATGTATCAGTTAGCAGGTAATTCCTTTTGCTGCAATGCGCAATTCACTGACCGGAAGGCGACATTTTAAGCTACAATGTCGCTTGTCGGTAAACAGCTAGCGTTTGAGCAGAGAAAATATTCCGCCATTTTAAACAGAAATCAACAAATTAAAACTTGCATTTCAGCAAGATATTATAACAGCAAGAGTTATCTCCATTCGGTGTATGGTAGTATCCTGTATGATAGTATCCGGTGAATAGTAGTATCCTGTAATGTACAAAACTGTACAGATGCATATACATGTTTGCTTTCTTGCTGTTGAAGTAACTACATGTATGTTGGCAGGGTAAAAAAAATATAGAGACCTCAAAAATTGTGAAATGAACCCAGGTGAAGCAACAGTCACATCTTTCAAGAAACAACTGATTACTGCAAGGTGTTATTGTCTCTTGGGTTAAACTATATCAAAAAGCAATAGGCAACAGAAAAAGCTAAAGAAAGGTATGGTATGTTATGCCTAAAGTCTGTTTCTTTTAACTTGTCGCGTGTATTCAGCTCACTGTAAAATCATACACATTACCAAAATTATCTTTCGACGCTTTAAACCACAAGCAACACATTGATATATGAGACGTCCATATTGTTTGGGGAAAAATGAAGCATGAGTTAACCTAATCTTTGTAGTTCATAGTGCTAAACTCCATACACTTTGCTGCGACACAAAGAACCCATTGTCAAGGCTGTCCCTGTATTTTCATTGATGATGTCATTTCCGAATATTTCCGAGCATTGACGGCAAATCAAAAACGCGTGAAACAGATTAAGGATTAGAGAAAATGCTTTTCGATTTTTTTAGCATACCTTTATTCATTTTTCTGTAAAAATTCTCTTTTGCAGTATCTTTTTCATAATTATTTTTTGATAAATATGTACATGAAAAATATGGAGATGTTCGTGTAAAAATTACTTACAGTGGTGATAAAGCGCTTCTGCGTTGTACTTTTTACCCTCCGATAAACAAACTGTTTTTAAAATGTTGACGCTTCACTCGATTGTACCTTATAATGTTCCATTTCGATTTCTGGTGCTACACATAGATCTGCTGTAATTTCTAATGATTTGTACACAATACATCTCTTGCTCGTTCTCAAAACACTATTCCATCATTTGGCTTTCTTTGGCTCATAAAATGTGTGCATAGAAGTCTACCTCTTTGATCATTATACGCTCCATACATGCTTGTAATGAGTTCTATTATAAAAGCCGTCTTTGCGAACTCTGTCCAAGTCATCCGTTTCTGTGGACTGATCAACAGTCAATGTTGTCTCGAATATATCTACTGGGCTCCTGTTTAACTCGTTCGCACGTAGTACTAACCAGTTGTCGTAAAATGCTACACTTATGACTATATCCGGCAAGGTAATCCAAGGCAAATTTGAAAGAGTTATGAAAACATCACCTCTGTCCATGATGCCTTTCACTTCTTGCGCAGAGCCACAAGATCTACAGCGTCGCTACCCGCCAGTTACCTGCACCTGCACGAGGCAGAACAGGGAAGCATAGCCAAGGATAATTCTTTTTTCCTGACCATTTGTGGTGTCATTGTAATACGGGAATTTTGTCCTTTAATATTTTTTTCATTTAACTGAATTTTACTGAAAATGTTCATGCTCCAATACTTTTGACGATTGTGATATGGGGGTATGTGGTTTAAAAAAAATTATGCCCGAATACTTTCGGCGATTGTGACATGGGATGTGTTGTTTTAAAACAAACATTTATGCCCGAATACTTTCGACAATTGTGATATGGGATGTGTGGTTTAAAACAAAATTATGCCCGAATACTTTCGACAATTGTGATATGGGATGTGTGGTTTAAAACAAAATTATGCCCGAATACTTTCGGCGAATTGTTATATGGGATATGTGGTCTAAAAAAAAAACAAATAGTTGAGATTATTAACGTGGTGTCCGTTTTCGAATAATTTGTGATCATACCGGTGTATAACCTGTTTTTACGCACGGACAGTTGAGAACTGGTCAGTCAAGTGTATGCAGTGTCCATGCACGAATGTGAAGGCCTGGTCAGTGGACCAGAGGTTGACTGGAATGTTTGAGGCAGGCAGCCAGAAGGCAATAAACGGTGAACTGTATTGACTGTGTTTATGTATCCTTATATATCCACGGAATATTTCACACTGTTTGTGGGATAATTTGTAACCAAAATGATCTGTATAATGTCTGGTGTATTTTCTATGCCATGGATACATATCTTTTTTATCATATCTGGATACTGGTCGACCCAAAATCGATATGGTTAAGTCATATACAAGTCTTTTGCCATGATACAATAATCAAAGACACTACCATCCTTTTGACAGATATACGTTAAACCATCTTCAAATTTATACGTAGACCATTCATAATTATATATAAACCCTCCCCAAATTTATTCCCACAACTACGGTGAGACTAGTCAGTCATAAAGTGACATTATCTTGGAAAGTGTCCATTTAAATTCACATTACAGTTCTGACGTTAAAGCCCCCCCCCACACACACACACACACCAATATAATTGTCAGGCTCCGAGCGTAACTCATGTAACAGTTCCATTAGGAGTAAAAAAGGACACATTATGAGCCAACTGATACGGTTGCCAGGTGCTTATAGATCTTTGTGTGTGAGGTGCAGGATTCAGCGACGATCATAGCTTGCCACTTTGGGAGATGTGCTTTTCTAGTGTGAACGTTCTTTCTCAACGATTCTTTGTCTCCGGGGCTAAACCTTCAACCAACGAGCTACGCAGATTGAAGTGTGAGTTTAAATACTTCTTTTAATTCATAGTGTTAAACTCCTGGCGAATCTTGGCTTCACTCAGAGAGAACACATTGCCACGGGTGACGTCATAACTATTAAAAAAAAAACAAGTGTCATTTGGACAATGGGCGTAGTGAGTAATTTGTTTTACAACAGCTGCACCAACATGCGGTTAGAGCAAACTGCACGCAGTATCACAATCTATACTACTGTCGCCGCGAATAGACTACATTGTTTTTTTTACAACAGAATTTCCTAGCATCCAGCCTTAAAACCATACTGCCGTGAGACGATGTACTACAATTGCTTGTATTTTCCTCATAAGGAAGTTGAAGTCCGAGATATCAAAATGTAGAACTTGTGGTGTTACGTGTCGAGAACAAAAAGGTAATTTTTATCACAGTGAATACCACTGATATTACAGAGAGTTGGAAATATGCGACAAGTTAAACAGACTATAGTGACACCATAGGGATGTTAAGTAAGACACATCTCGTATGCGTCGCGAGATAGTTCAGACAAGAGGCCAGAATCCTCTGTCGGGTTACAGAAAAACATTTTGAATATCTTCTACCCAGTCTTTAATATCAGCGCTTCGTTCATAAAACTAAGACCAAAACAACCGCAAGGTCACGTGCTCGAATTCAGCCCTCGCTGCCACGGCTGCGGCTTTATAAGCTACATTAAACGCTTGGTTTTTATTCCTTAATACGGATTATATGTTTCGGCTTAAACTATAAAAGTACTATAAGCTTCTCTGGTTCTGAATAAAAATGACTTTCAGCAATTTTCTAGGGTTCGAGCGGTAAGTCCGGAATTAAGTAGCCTGTTGTGGTGAAGTCAACGGTGATAGTTATCAAAACAACTTTCATTCGGTAAAACCTCAATTGGGGGATCGATACTGGTTCCCAGTATGTTCATCGATTACGTCATTTCTGAATATTTCGGAATCCGAGCTTTGACGGAAAATCAAAAATTCATAAAACAGAGGAATTACGAAACATAAAAAATATATATATATTTTTTATAAATATGTACACGTGAAAATATGGAAATGTTCGCGTAAAAATTACTTACTTTGGTGATTAAGACGCTTTTTCCATGGTACGTTTTACCCTCAGTTAAACAAAATCTTTCTTAAATACCAAAAACACTTTAAAATGTTAAAGCTTCACCCGATTGTACCTTATAATGTTCCATTTCATTTCCTGGTGGCTCTGCTATATGATTTCTAATACTTTGTGCACAATACATCTCTTGCTCTCTCTCTAAACACTATTTCATCATTTGACTTTTTCTGGCTTATAAAATATGTACATAGAAGTCTACCTCTTTGATCATTATACGCTCCATACATGTTTGTTATGAGTCTCCTGTTATAAAAGTCGTCTTTGCGAACTCTGTCCAAATCATCCGTTTCTGTGGACTGATGAACAACCAATGTTGTCTCGAATATATCTACTGTCCTCCTGCTTAACTCGTTCGCCCGTAGTACTAACCAGTTGTCGTACGATGCTAAACCTATGACTATATCCGGCAATGTAATCCAAGGAAAATTTGAAGAAGTTATGAAAACATCTTCAGCCCATTCTGTGTCCATGACGCCTTTCTCTTCACATTTCTTCCGCAGAGCCACAAGATCCACAGCGTCGCTGCGTGTCACGTTTTTGACCCGTGTCCTTCGGGAAGTTACGAACAAAGGCTGATCATCTAAAGCACTTAGTACTTTGCTGGACAATACAGACTCCAATGAATACGCCAGACTTTCGTCGAATAATATGTCTGCATTGGCATATCCATATAGACAGCCTTTCCTTGTAAGCATGGCTTGAAGAAACATGGTCGGGAGAACTGGGCGTCTATCTGCACCTGCACGACGCAGAACAGGGCAGCATAGCCATCCAGCATGCTTTGCTTTATCACAAAGGTAGTTGTCATCCGTGAAGAAAATAAGTGTAACATTCCATTTCCTCAACAATGACCAGTTGTCGATTGTATTTTCATACACTATTGGTCTTCTCGAATGTCCTGGAGCCGAAGTGAACAGCGTCAGGCCGCACGACCGGAGGTTTGGTTCAGAGACGCTAGGTCCAAGAAACACAGTTTGCATACGGTTCACGGGTTTTCTTTCTTCTTCTTTTTGCCTCAAAAACTGTCTACAAAATGTCTCATTATTGACAACTATCGTCTTTCCGGAAATATCATAAAAACAGTACACCGCCAAATTTGCTACAGCGAATAGGACGAAAATCAGGACAGCGGCAAGGGTTGGGTTTCGCTTCATTGCGGCCTTAATATTAGGCAACACAACGGGATGGCAGACTTTCATTCTTCAGGTGAGAAACAGCAATACGTCAGAGTTCTCTGTAGAAAGATGACCCTAAAAACAATGTATATAATAAGAGGTAAGAAATGTGACATATCTCGTACTTTGAATTATATTTATTTGATTGGTATTTTACGCCGCATTCAAGAATATTTCACTTGTACAACAGCATTATGGTGACAGGAAATCGAGCAGAGCCCGGGAAATACCCATGACAATCCCACGTACTGGCAGACCATCCTACGTATAGCCGGACAGGAAGCCAGCATAAACTCACAGCGACCGCATTGATGAAATTCTCATGGGCCCTTCCGCCCTGCTGGTGTGCTAAGCCTCTGGACTATGAAGGCCCCAATTTTGAGCTATAAAAGTGCACTTCATGTAAAAGAGTACACACTGGAATGATGTTATCATTCTCATGTTGAAATCTAGGTGTCCAATGAGACGTTCATGTAACAGCTGTCAACCAAAACAGACGTTCATGTAACAGCTGTCAACCAAAACAGACGTTCATGTAACAGCTGTCAACCAAAACAGACGTTCATGTACCAGCTGTCAACCAAAACAGACGCTCATGTACCAGTTCTCAACCAAAACAGACGTTCATGTACCAAGCTTTCAACCAAAACAAACGTTCATGTACCAAGTTGTCAACTAAAGCGGATGTTCGTGTACCAAACTATTAACCAAAACAGACGTCCATGTACCAGCTGTAAACCAAAACAGACGTTCATGTACTAAGGTGTCAACTAAAACGGGTGGTCATGCACCCGCTGTTAATTAAAACGGACATTTATGTACGAGCTGTCAACCACAACAGACATTCATGAACTAAGGTGTCAACTAAAACGGGTGGTCATGCACCCGCTGTTAATTAAAACGGACATTTATGTACGAGCTGTCAACCACAACAGACATTCATGTACTAAGGTGTCAACTAAAACGTGTGGTCATGCACCCGCTGTTAATTAAAACGGACATTTATGTACGAGCTGTCAACCACAACAGACATTCATGTACTAAGGTGTCAACTAAAACGGGTGGTCATGCACCCGCTGTTAATTAAAACGGACATTTATGTACGAGCTGTCAACCACAACAGACATTCATGTACTAAGGTGTCAACTAAAACGTGTGGTCATGCACCCGCTGTTAATTAAAACGGACATTTATGTGCATGATGTCAACCACAACAGACATTCATGAACTAAGGTGTCAACTAAAACGGGTGGTCATGCACCCGCTGTTAATTAAAACGGACATTTATGTACGAGCTGTCAACCACAACAGACATTCATGTACTAAGGTGTCAACTAAAACGTGTGGTCATGCACCCGCTGTTAATTAAAACGGACATTCATGTGCATGATGTCAACCAAAACAGACGTTCATGTAGCAACTTTCAACCAAAACAGACGTTCATGTATCAGCTGTAAAGCAAAACAGACGTACATGTACCAGCTGTTAACCAAAAGAAACATTCATGTACCAGTTATCGACCAAAACGGACATTCCGAGTCAGTAATCGTAAGACCAATTATCAAAACAACGTTCAACATAAATCACCAAATAACTAAAAACTTATATGAAGTAGGAATCCGAAAGCCATATCTCTTTCCTGGCTCTGGTATTTTTCATCCATAATGTGGCTGATGTGCAGTCAAGGTGTCACCGGGCCTTTAGTTTTCGACCATTCATTTTAGATCATGTACATTGCATTTTATAAACATGAACGTGCATTAACTGAAGTGTGCGTTATCTTTGCTGATTTTAAAATTGGACATTTGACTTGTTTCATTTTGTTCTCAGTATTGCATCGAAAACCATTGTCTCGTCTCCTTGTTTAAATATGTTCTGCCTATAGCTACAATATTGCCAAATTCGCTTTAAGTCATTATCGTCTATTCAATCAAACCGGATATGGCACAAATTGGTCCGGACATTGAAATATTTTACACCAATTAATAGAGGACATCAACATGGCTGGCTAACAATATCCTGTTACACGCTCCGCAGTATTTTATCGACCATGCAGCTCTTGCTCCTATGGCAGTGGACATATCCAAAACTGGGATACAGTCTTAAAACCATAACCGCTTTGTCTGTATATTACTCGTGTTATTTGATCCAAAGACCTCAAAGTCCCATCTAACATTGGTTAAATGTTTTAAAGTGGATTTATTTCGAGAAGACCTTTGTTTCAATAAATGTGGATAGGTCCATTTCTGAAGGCATGCGCAGAGTGGACATTTTAAAAATGCTGCCACATCAGATGGGGCAAATCTCTAGATGCACCACAGCCCTTACCTCCATTATAGCAACCAATCACTGTCAACATTCCCCGACTGGTGTAGCAGTATTCTTGAAATGTCCGTTCCGCCGATGTTACGCTCGATCAATAAACATTCCAAGAATGCTGCTACACGCCAGAGGGTGAGAAATTCTCAGACTGTCCATTACACACTGCAAGAATGGGGCCTTCAAGAACGCTATAAAGCATGTGCATGTGGGCATAATGGCGGTGCGGAGTCCTATTGTGTCACTCCGGCCCGTGGACACTGTTTAAGCCGAGCATAACCCACGTATGTCTTTACGTTACCGTGGTACCTTCCCCATCAGAAATGAATCGATCGTCGTCCATCCACCCAGGCTGCACTGATGATTTCGCGTTGTACTGAAGGTAATGCAAAAGCTCGATTCCACGGAAACCCTCGTCTGGCAAAGAGATAGATAGCTAACTCATAGACTAACTACACAAGATGTATACAGGTATGATAAACACAGAAATCATTCCCTCGCATTTACCTTTTGTCCGTAGCGTTGGCTTCCCCCTGTGTATAGTTAGCATTTACTATAGTGTCTGCCAGGTTGTGCACTGTCACGGTAGACTTCACGTTTGTCACAAATACGGGCTTCCTGTTCAGTGTAACTTAGCTCACTCTCTGTGTCTCGCGTAATTACCTACAATTTTCCAATGTTTACCGGTTAGCTCCAATTACTGTCTGAAGGGTAAGCTTGTGTTCTGATCATCACTAATGAACTCTGGAACTCTGATGCTGCACGTAAGTCGAATTTAAAGGCAGAATGCCAGACCCGTAGCCGGCATTATAAAGGAGCCGGGTAAAGAAGGGTGAGGCGGGTTGGTGCTGGGATGGGGTGGGTTGAGTTGTTGGCGGGGTGGGGGGCATACAAGTGAAGGGGAGCTACTACCCAAGCGAATCATGCACCAGGGCCCTTTCCATGGATTGACTGATGTTGTGGATCCCTTTTTGTCACAAGCTGAACTAGTTGTGGGTTTGTATGGGTTATGTTGTCCTTTCTGGGTCTCCAGTACGGCAGTGAATCAGTAAACACACGAGACAGACAACCAAGTATATAGAGCAATGCCTAACCTACAAAATGCACGACCGTCATTTTGTTACCATAGTGACATCAACTGTTTTTTTTTCTGAATTCAATACAGGCACATACGATGGGCATTATGGACCATACTGATTATTTCTGTAGAAACTGTATCCATTTTTCAATTTACATCGTGGTCATATCACTGAAACTTGTGAACTGCGACTAAACACTAAGCACTCACCCACTCACTCAATTTAAATTAATTAAAATCAATTTTCTCTTCATCTAAGTCATTATGTGAGTACCTTTTTGGTTTATTATTAGTACTATGTCTTTGCATATTTACACTTTTAAAACAATTTTTCACAGAACTTCACTCGCCCTAAATAACCTTTTTATATAGAGGGCTTCATAAAATTTGAATAATAGAATGTATCTTTGTGAATAAAATAAAAATAAAAATGACCTTCCTTTTCAAAGAAAACATCTGAAAATTCACACGCTGAATTGCTCAGTCATGCGATCAGTATTATCTGCAGCAGAATTTCACAGTGGACAAGATTAACATCCTTTGGTAGATTGTCATAATTTAATTTATATGCAAGGCCAATGAACATTAATCTAGTCAACTGAGCAAATTTACGTATTTTCAAGCGAAACCATAAGGCATACACAAGGTTATAAGTTTGTAATCCTCCTTAGTCATTGCAGATCCGAAGTTCAGTGCGGTCTGACATAACGCCATTAGTCTTCTGTGAATACAATAATTGTTGTTCGACATAAGTATACAAAATTTGTGTATTTCTGTTTACCAGGTATTTGTAAGAAATATAATATTGACAAACATGTTATGGACAAGTAATAATGAAGTTATCTGTGTATTCAAGTTTCATAAATAGTTCATAATAACGACTTTTGCAGGCAATATTAAAAAAAAAACATTTAATTTGTTAAACGGCCATATTTCCCACACTCTTGGTAATAGGCAGTTCAGTATAAGTATGGGGATTCACACCTTGTATGTTATGATCATCGTTTAAAATCTGACAGTGTTGCTGAGTTTGGGTGTCACTTTCACTGAAAAATGTCCTAATGTGGGCAAGCCAATTGTTGTCATCTGCATGTTAACGTGGTGTCCGTTTCCGGATAATTTGTAGTCAACCCTTTATACCGGTGTATAACCTGTTTTTACGCACGGATAGTTGAGAACCGGCCTGACAAGTTTGGGCGATGTCCGTGTATGTGCGTGAAGGCCTGGTGAGTGGATCAGGGGTGCACTGGACAATGTGAGGCGGGAAGCCGGAGGCAATATATGGTGAACTGTATTGACTGAATTTGTGTATGCTTGTATATCCACGGAATATTTCACACTGTTTTTTGGGATAATTTGTAACCAAAATGATCTGTATAATGTCTGGTGTATTTTCTATGCGTTGGATATATATCTTTTTTTATCATTTTGCTTCTTTTCCTTTAATAAGATACTAATGAATGGTAGAACTATACATATAGAGAAAATATTAAGATACTTTTCATTTCTCTGTTCCCTCTACTATCGTAGTTTCTTTCTAAAATCTTGTTTACACATTTTTATTCCTTGTTATATCATGTATGTTTTCTTTGACCGACTGAATTATAAGTCTAAAACATTGCCCATTAGTCTAAAACATTGCCCATTATCTACCCTAATCCCTCAAACTTTTCCGACATGAAATAGTAACCTTCAGTGCAATTTATGCACATTTATAATACGGTTTTAGAGACAAAACCACATTGGCTGGATTGGCTAATCTTATGGCTTCACAAAAATTATCATTTTATCAGTCTACACAGAATGCCATCAGAATATACTGGAATTAACACCTTGCAAACATGCAATAAGTTTGAAAAAATACAGTAACAGTGCACAGTTACAGTTACAGTAACTAGGCATAGTTCGACAAACTTGTCATACATGTCTCTAATATCAGCGCTTCGTTCAGAAAGCTAAGACCAAAACAAATGCAAGGTCACGTGCTCAAATTCAGCCCTCGCTGCCACGGCTGCGGATTTAAAAGCTACATGAAACGCTTGGATTTTATTCCTTAATACTGATTATATGTTTTGGCTTAGCCTGTAAAAGTACAATAAGCTTCTCTGGTTCTGTACTTGGAGAGTAAAAATGGCTTTCGACCAGTAAGTCCGGAAATTAAGTAGCCTGTTGTGGTGAAGTCAACGGTGATAGTTATCAAAACAACTTTCATTCGGTAAAACCTCAATTGGGGGACCGATGCTGGTCCCGCGTCCCCAGAATGTTTATGAATGACGTCATATCCGAATATTTCGGAATCCGAGCTTTGACGTAAATTCAAAAATCCATAAAACAGAGGAGTTAAAAAAAATTCTTTTCAATTTTTGTGCATAAATTCCTTTCGTTTTATAGTACCTGTTTCATACTGTTTATTTATTTTTTATAAATATGTACATGAGAAAATATGGAGGTGTTTGTTTAAAAATTACTTACTTTGGTGATTAAGACGCTTTTTCCATGGTACGTTTTACCCCCAGTTAAACAAAATCTTTCTTAAACACCACAAATGCTTTAAAATGTTAACGCTTCACCCGGCTGTATCTTATGATGTTGCCTTATAATTCCATTTTCTGACGGTGAAAGTCTGTGTGCTACATATGGCTCAGCTGTGATTTCTAATGCTTTGTGCACAGTACATCTCTCGCTCTCTCTCTAAACACTATTTCATCATTTGGCTTTTTTAGTTGCTTATAAAATATGTACATAGAAGTCTACCTCTTTGATCATTATACGCTCCATACATGTTTGTTATGAGTCTCCTGTTATAAAAGTCGACTTTGCGAACTCTGTCCAAATCATCCGTTTCTGTGGACTGATGAACAACCAATGTTGTCTCGAATATATCTACTGTCCTCCTGCTTAACTCGTTCGCCCGTAGTACTAACCAGTTGTCGTACGATGCTAAACCTATGACTACATCCGGCAATGTAATCCAAGGAAAATTTGAAGAAGTTATGAAAACATCTTCAGCCCATTCTGTGTCCATGACGCCTTTCTCTTCACATTTCTTCCGCAGAGCCACAAGATCCACAGCGTCGCTGCGTGTCACGTTTTTGACCCGTGTCCTTCGGGAAGTTACGAACAAAGGCTGATCATCTAAAGCACTTTCTTCCAGCACCTTGCTGGACAATACAGACTCCAATGAATACGCCAGACTTTCATCGAATAATATGTCTGCATTGGCATATCCATATAGACAGCCTTTCCTTGTAAGCATGGCTTGAAGAAACATGGTCGGGAGAACTGGGCGTCTATCTGCACCTGCACGACGCAGAACAGGGAAGCAAAGCCATCCAGCATGCTTTGCTTTATCACAAAGGTACATAGTTGTCATTCGTAAAGAAAAAAAGTGC
Source organism: Liolophura sinensis (assembly GCF_032854445.1). NCBI lineage: Eukaryota > Metazoa > Mollusca > Polyplacophora > Chitonida > Chitonidae > Liolophura > Liolophura sinensis. Next base: position 52,390,322 of record NC_088301.1, on the reverse strand, counting down.
AACATTCCATTAACCTCAACAATGACCAGTTGTCGATTGTATTTTCATACACCATTGGTCTTCTCGAATGTCCTGGAGCCGAAGTGAACAGCGTCATTTCCGGAAAGACGATAGTTGTCAATAATGAGACATTTTGTAGACAGTTTTTGAGGCAAAAAGAAAAAGAAAGAAAACTCATGAACCGCATGCCGACTGTCTTTCTTGCACATAGAGTCTCATGTTCATGTAGCAAGTTGTCAATCAAAATAGACGTTCATGTAACAGCTGTCAAAGTAAAACAGACGTTCATGTATCAAGCTGTCACCCAAAACAGACGTTCATGTATCAAACTGTCAACCAAAACAGACGTTCATGTATCAAACTGTCAACCAAAACAGACGTTCATGTATCAAACTGTCAACCAAAACAAACTTTCATGTATCAAACTGTCACCCAAAACAGACGTTCATGTATCAAACTGTCACCCAAAACAAACGTTCATGTATCAAACTGTCAACCAAAACAGACGTTAACGTACCAGCTGTCAATTAAAACAGATGTTCATGTATCAAGCTGTCAACCACACCAGACGTTCATGTACCAAGCTGTCAACAATAACAGACGTTCATCTACCAGCTGTAAACCAAAAAAGACGTTCCTGTGCCCGATGTTAACCAAAACGGACGTTCATATACGAGATGTCAACCAAAGGAGACGTTCATAAAGCAATCTGTCAACAAAAAAGGACGTTCTTGTACCAAGCTGTCAACCTAAAGCGACGTTCAAGTACCACTTATCAATCTAAACGAATAGAGGAATTCGAATCAACACATGGTCCGAACCAGTTGGCTAACAATATCGTGTTATACGGTCCGCAGTTTTTTGATCGATCGGGATACAGTCTTAAAACCATAACCGCTTTGTCTGTATATTACTTGTGTTATTCGATCCAAAAACCTCAAAGTCCCATCTAACATTAGTTAAATGTTTTAAAGTGGATTTATTTCGAGAAGACCTTTGTTTCAATAAATGCGTCCAATGTGGATACGTCCATTTCTGAAGGCATGCGCAGAGTGGACATTTTAAAAATGCTGCCACATCAGATGGGGCAAATCTCTAGATGCACCACAGCCCTTACCTCCATTATAGCAACCACTCACTGTTAACATTCCCCAACTTGTGTAGTTTGTATTCCTGAAATGTCCGTTCCGCCGATGTTACGCTCGATCAATAAACATTTCAAGAATGCTCACCCTCCGGAGTGTAGCAGTATTCTTGAAATTCTCAGATTGTCCATTACACACTGCAAGAATGGGGCCTTCAAAGCATGTGCATGTGGGCATAATGGTGGTGCGGAGTCCTGTTGTGTCACTCCGGCCCGTGGACACTGTTTAAGCCGAGCATAACCCACGTATGTCTTTACGTTACCGTGGTACCTTCCCCATCAGAAATGAATCGATCGTCGCCCATCCACCCAGGCTGCATTTCTGAAATGGTTTAGCATTGTACTGAAGGAATTGCAAAAGCTCGATTCCAAGAATACCGTAATGTGACAAAGAGATAGCTGGCATAGGCTAACTACACAAGATGTATGCAGGTATGATAAACACAGAAATCATTCCCTCGCATTTACCTTTTGTCCGTAGCGTTGGCTTCCCCCTGTGTATAGTTAGCATTTACTATAATGTCTGCCAAGTTGTGCACTGTCACGGTAGACTTCACTTTTGCCAAAAATACGGGCTTCCTTGACTGGTCAGTGTAACTTAGCCCACTCTCTGTGTCTCGGGTAAGTACCTACAGTGTGCAAATGTTTAACGGTCCACCTTGATTTGCTCCAATTACTGACTGAACTGTAAAGTTTGTTTCGAATATAACAAATGAACTCTGGAACCCTGATCCTGCAAGTAAGTCGAATTTAAAGGCAGAATGCCAGACAAGTAGCCGGCATTAAAACGGAGCCGGGTAAAGAAGGGTGGGGCGGGTTGGTGCTTGGATGGGGTGGGTTGAGTTGTTGGCGGGGTGGGGATCCCTTTTTGTCACACGGTGATCTTGCTGTGGTTTTGTATGGGTTATATGGTCATTTCTGGGGCTCCTGTACGGCAGTTACTGAGTATTGTGAATCAGAAAACACCCGAGTGAGACGACCAAGTATTTAAAGCAATGCGTATCGTACAAATTGCACGACCGTCACGTTGTTGCTATAGTGACGTCAAATGTTTTTTTTTTCAATGATTTCAATACAGTCACATAAGTTGGGCACTACGGACCATATTGATTATCTCTGTAGAAACTGTGTCCATTTCTCAATTTAAATTTCGCATTTTCTTGCCATCTGAATCATTAATATGTGAGTACCTTTGTAGACTATTAACAGTACTACGTCTTTCTATATTTACACCTAATCTGCCGCCACTGTCGTATACAAACGGGATAGAACAATTCCTCACAGGACTTCACTCGTGCTAGATAAACTTTTTATATACAGAACTTTATGAAATTGTTATACTAGTGTGTATAAATACACACTAAAATAAAAATATTTTATTTTTAAAATAGTGAATAAAATAAAACTAAAAATGACCTCGCAGATATTTTGTACATGGCTATGTTAAAGTCTGGATAAAAAACCTTTATTTTTACTCATGCGTGTGCCATTGCATAAAAAAGCGAATCTGGCATAAAATATCTGTTTTAGTGATTGAGCCATCACTGGCGAGTTACGTTACCAATTACCAATCTTGGCAAATAGATGCTGTCTACATATCCCTTACTCGCATTTCAAAAAAGCTAATGAAATATTTTCTGTTTCCATTCTTTCAAATACGTGTGTAAAACCATTACTAGACAACAATACTTTTACCCCTGTGGGTAACTCTCTGAAGTGCCACATGTATTGACTTCAAGAAGAATTTGACACCTCTCACGGCTGTGAAAGTGAAAACAATGGTAAGAGGGAGCATTCACTTATGTCAAGCACATTGTGCGCAATTTTAACAGTTTACATTTTGAACTTTTCCCACCAGTTCATAGATTTGAAAACCTTAAAATGCATACCTTCACAAAAAGCAGATTTAATCTGTATATCTCGTATCATGAAAAATGCGTTCAGAGGAAATTGTTCCATTGTCTTGAAAAGATCACATATACTAAAGTGCCAAAGTGCTAAAGTGCTGCCACCAGTCGACACCAGATATGGCACTCCACCCAGTCGCATTATACTGGCACTGCACCAACCAGTCCTGCTTTTTTGCTTTAAACTGTCATTGCTGAGTGCCAAGCTAGGCAGCAACAAGTACTGTTTCACAGTTAAGCAGTTTAATAGTTTTGGTGGAATTCCTTTTAATGGCAGTATGGTTAACATATTTTTTCTCCACAGAAGCACAAAGATTTCATGAAAAAGCAATTAATTTGTTGAACCACCATCTTTCCTTCACTCACGGTAATAGACAATTCGGTATCAGTGTGGGAATTCATAAACACGTCTAAAGGATTGCCCAGCATCTAACAGTGCATTTTTAACTACGCGTAGTTCGACAGTGTTTTCAGTGGTGGTGCGTATAATCTCTTCAGCAACAGCAAGCGAAGTGTTCTTCATATTTTCATTAAACTGGCTTAATTTATCTATATGCCAAATACTTTTTCCCCGAATTTGAATGTTTATATACATTATGTGAGGCATTTTTAAATGTCACCGATTCTGCCATAGGTCTAGATTATGGTCGACCTAAAATCTCAATACTGGTTAGGTCAGATAGCCTTTTGCTGTGACACAAAATCCAAAGACACCTTTTTAACAGATATTCGTTAAACCATCTTCCACCTTGGGTAGACCACACTGTCCATACACGCTTATATATAAACAACACAAATCTGACAACACAAATCCTAAAATTTACTCCCAAAGTTATTCCTGCGACTAAGGTGTGACTAGTCATTCATGAAATACAAATTATAGACAGGCTATAATGATCTTTAAGGGTGGACAAATTATCGTTTCATAATGTTTAATTCTAGATCAACGCTCCCTTTGGAAAACTGGTCTCCACTGTGAGAGTGATCTCCCCTTCTGGGGGTGAGTTGACTGAGTTCTGATAACCTCTATGCACCATCACTTGTGATCATCACATGGCAGGGTTCATCCCTATGGTGATACTAGCATATAGAAAACAGCGTGGCCTCATTGCGGCCTTTCCAAAATTTTCTCTCAGGGAGGCAAGACGTGGTTTGTTTGAAAGAAATTTCCCACTCTCCTCTCCCTTGGGGGTGTGATGGTTTAAATTTCTGTCTTCAGTTTGCCTCTTTTTTTAGCCCCCACCGTTTGCGGATTCTAACCTCTTTTCATTTCCAAGTTTTAAAATATTAAATTCATTTCTATTTTTAATTTTCTGTAACTAAATTCTTAATAAATTTGTCATTTTAAAAATGACCTTATTACACAATCAAAATTGTTGTGGCATTTGTTTTAGTTGTTGTTGGATACGCAAGTCTCTGATCAATTTCATCTGCACATAAATGACATTATCTTGGAGTGTCGATTTAAATTAGGATCGCAGTTCTGCAGTGTAAGTCTCCCAGCATAATATTCAGGCTTCGATATGTAATCATATGAAAATGGCCTAAAACGCGACTGCAAATACCTGCAATTCTAGAGTTTTCTGGACACTGGCAAACTCTGGACCATCGCATACTGGATTATGATTCATTATGAATAAAAAAAACAAACACAAAATAACTAAAATGTAAATCGTTATAATTTTGTAATTTTAGTTATCAGAAACCATCTAATATTTTTTCCGGCTATCTAAAATGACAAGTACTTCCGGGATTTAGGCCGTCCCAGCCCCACCCCCCTCCCTTCTCCCCCACCCCCTCCCTTCTCCCCCATCCCCTACTGGACTGGGATACATGTAGTAGTTCCTCGGCCATAAATATAAATCAAATAAATAAACAAACTGAAAGGTCACAACTTGGGGTGCGGGCCGATAATAACAACGATCACTCATTTTCGTTCGTCAGTGATACGTAACACGACACGCTTAACATATTCCCAAGGAAAATGCAGTTAGAATACTTTTTCCTATTTCGTTACATTACACTCAACATGCCCGTTAACCAAAGCAAGACTCCTCAGGTGACATCATAAATATTAAAAATCAAGTGTTATGCTGGATAATGGAGGAGTCCAGCATGTCTTGGGGGAGCTTGATCGACCTTACTTTGGAGCCCTTTTTCAGACTCTACCAGGACATTTTGAAACTGTTTTGGTTTAACATACATAAAGATTAAAAATTCATTTTATCTCTCATTTGAAACATGTATTAAACAGTATGATTTCAAGAGCTTTGTGTTGGGAAATTCCGTTATCTAAAAACAATGATATTTATTTGCAGAGACAGTATTGTAGACTTTGCGTGGAGTTTGTTTTAACGGCTTGTTGTCCTAATATCCACGCCCACTGCCCAGCATGCCGCTTCTTTTTGAATACCTATGGCGTCACCATAGGCAATCAAATATTGGTTTCGAACCCAAGCTTTTGGACTTTAACATCATGAATTAGTAAAATAATCCAATAGCTCATTCTTTAGAATGATTAAGACGTCTAACCTATCGATGTGTATAGAGCTTGTGATGTTATATGTCATTGATGATAGACAATTTTTGTAGTCCACAACACGTTATTTTTAAACAATGAAATGTCCGTACTGGGATTACAGAAAAGACCCTGCTATGCAACAAGAAAAAGTATAAAAGTATATCAGTATCAGAAAGAATTCCGGTTTACTCTTTTGACATATTGTCATGGTATTTACAGTTAACTGAGTTGCATGGTCAACTGACCGTCCACAATGGCATTTTGAAGCCAGGTCATTATCACACTCGGATCATATTAAGAAAAATATACCATTGCGTTTACACTCACAAAAAAGCAGATATCTGGCATTTAAACCCGAGATAAACGTCTCTTTGCAAAGATAATGAACGTGTTTAATTGTAACATATACTTAAACATGTTCATTCAACAGTTGATAAGACCGCTTTTATAATGTTGCTCTGATCGGACTATCACATTGCTCTGGTTTTATTATGTTCTAAGTCTTTAATTATATTCCAAGACATCTCCGATGATTATTCAGTCTGAAAAGGGCAGACAATCTGAGTTAAAATTATATGGTTTGAAAAACACTTGCATAAGAAACGTAAATGAAACAATATGCTAGAAAGTTATCCACCATTTAGTTGAAAACAAATGCTTCGAGAAGAGTGAATTTGTACGTGATAAATGAACTTCAAAGACTCGTTGATTGACTCGTATCGTTGTCAATCATATAAACAGACAAAAATGTTTCCAAAGGAACGATTGAGTCAATCGTTTTACCACATTTCTGATACATCACTGACTAGCTGATATATAATTGACGGGATTTGAGTCGATATTGTTTAATGATGGAGCTTGAGGAAAGAGGATAGGGAAAGGGCAATTGTCAACCATATGCTTGAATTTATTGTAAGCCCTTTACCTGATGGTGTACTAGCCCTGAATGAATATTTAGTATCCTACAGTGGTGAACTGGGATTAGGCCATACCAAACAGAAATTCAATATAAATATTTATATTTCAGTCCGTTTCAATTTCGACAATAGATTGCCCAAATACAACAAACTTATCAAACAGCTTATTCATTTTCTGATACAGCCCAAGATGAACGTTCAGTGAGTGTTATTCACCCACATGGCTGTCCTTTACAGTGATAGAAGACCTTTCAAACCATCTATCGTTGGGACACCTGTATACTTCCTTGATATGTTCCTCTCAATTCGTATGCTATAATGCAATTGTTACTTTTCTTTTGCCAATTTGCTGTTCATTTAGCGCTTATATGCTATACAGCATACTGAGAATAGTTTGAGAATAAAATATAGGAACAATACATGCCGTTAAGTAACATTCGAGTGTTATCTGCTACATTAAACGCAACATGCAACACAAAAAATGTATAACACACACTGACAAGCGTAGTGCCTCTTTTATTATTGTACAGCTACGGTGTAAAAGAAAGCCGGTCTGCCAGCAATCTGCGGATGGTCATGGGTTTCCCCCCTTGCCACCATAATGCTGGCCGCCGTAGTATAAATGAAATAGTCTTGAGTATACGGCGTAAAATACAAATCAAATTAATCAAAAAATCAAATTAAAACAAAGCCACTTTGCATGCCACGAGCGTCTTTAGTTAGTCGATACTGAAAGTGAACTTTCGTCACATGAAAAACATTTACAGTCAGAGAGTAGCTGTTTATTTCCATATGAATGATTATGGCTTAACCCCACACCGGCAATTTTGCAGCCATATTGTGGAGAGAAGCCCACATTGACGGCAAACTTTACTGTAAAAATACACTTAGGTTTTGCTACACGCACATATGCACGTGTACGTTTATATATGGATCAATATAAGCCATCTGAACACAGATTTGAAAAAGTGCAAGCGTTAACATGAAGCATGTAAACAGCTTTCATGTGCACAGACAAATTACTTGTGGACCCTTCACAGCTGAGTGAACTGTACGGGCAAGTTTTTGTTCTAGAGCTATGCGCTTAAATAACATACCTAGGAGGCCCTTGTGCCACTGCCTGTAAGATAGTAGATGAACACCCTCTTCCTCAGTTGCCCTTCTCCACCACCAAATCCAATAACGTCGAAAAATTTATCTATATGAGCTACTACTTCGAAAATCTCTCATTGGTTACAGGCTATTTCACGTTTTGTAACCTCACAACCTGTGAATAGATCAACCGAGGATAAGATATCTTAATTTTAAATGGTAACGAATTATTATATTCACCAGCGGTACTGAACTGCATGTTTAGGTTTTTAAGTCGTACGTTTTAAACCACCGCTAATCCATATGCTTCGTACACGCACCTCTATATCATGTTCCGAAATCGGGGGTAATTTTGAATATTTAATGTAGCTTGATGGTCCCTGATGTGTGGGTGCGTGTATGTGTGTGCGTGTGTGTATGAGTGAGTGCATGTTTGGGGTTTAACGTCTTACTTAACAATGACGGCGAGGAGACATTAGGTGTATGTACATATACTATGTCTCCTTCTAGCTAGAGTACATGCCGCCAAAGTACTGCCGCAGCAACAAGTACCACTGATAGTCTTTGAAATGAACCGGCCCAGGTTTGATCCTTTAACCAATTGCCCACCGAAGCGGTCCATGTAATACGTAACATAAAAACGAAAGTTGATGATGTGTGGATGGGCCTGACAATTTGCCTAACAGAAAGCTTGCAAACAGGGGTATTATATAATAAATAAGTAATAAAATGAACAAACAAGGAAAATACTCACAGAGAACAAGATCAATAGGTTTACTATTCTGGAAAGCCGGATTAAAGTGAAGTTTTTTCTTATTTCGGGCTGTATATTCATGTGATATGTAATTGTATTTCCCTTTGACACATGGCGACCCCGTAAACTTTACATTCATCTTAACGAGGCTATTCCAACATTTTTTTAACAAAAACCATATTCCCTAATCAAATAAAATTTCTGTACTTATTAAGTGTAGCTCAAATTATTTGCCTTTCAGTACATATTAGAATCGCCATTGTACTATATATTTATATTATAAAAAATTCTAAAGTTTGAAAGCGACAAGCTTTATCAATTACTTAACTTAATTACTGATTTTAAACGAAACGCGTCCACGAGGCTGTTATTTTGTAAAAGGCACTTATTTCGACAATTCTAAATGGTGGTTTCCACAAAGCTGGCCGTCGTTGGTCACCGCTAAAACTAACATCAGAGATAACAAAGCTTTACTCATTTCTACTGCAGGTTACTTTTCATGGGATGTTTCGTTCTTCATCGAGAATTTCTCATCACTAAAATCTTTTTCATTAAAAACTGTCTTCTCGCTTCCAGACTTTACGACAAAACAGTGATGGTATAAATAAGTAAATGTAGATGGAGCGTCCAAAATCTCTTGCACTGTGCTTCAGGATTGTGTGTAATTCAGTTTAACTGTATATTCGTTCAGTTTCAATCAAAGCTCTAGTGAGATACATATTTTATTATCGAAAACTTATACACCAAAATGGTCTGTCACCAGCCACCGGATGGTCGTGGGTTCGCGCGGACTCCCTTTGGTGTCCTCCCACCATTTTGGCGAACGTAGTAAAAGTGAAATAAGGCGTGAGTAGGGCGTAAACACTTATCACATAAATAAATAAATATACCAACATGGCACAGCCTTTGAATACTGATAACATTCACTTGCCTATATCATTCTTTGTCTTTCCAACATAAATGAAAAATGTTGACTGCTTCGCTTTTCATGATTCCATCCTTATTTCATACTTTATACACTTTCTTTGTTCTTTGGTAGTTTGTGTTAAACGTCGTTTTGAGAATTGAACTTGCAATTATTTCGGTTAGGATGCAAATGTCTGTTTCGATGCATAGATTAAGGTGAAATATTCTTGAGTATAAAACACCGATGAAATAAATAAATGAAACATAGTGATTTCATGTGTACGACCCAAGGAGATTGTTTTATACTTGTTTTTCTGATGCCATATATATACCTATAATATACACTGTGGTCACTATAGTTCTAATCCAGTCACGGCCCACTGGTTCGACAGGGGCTTTAGGTACAGAGGTTCGAAAGCTACTTGGAGAGCTGGGGATGTTTTTCCTGGGCTCTGTCTAGTTCCACATCCATAATCCTGAAATATCAAGAGACTAAACATTCATGTCTTAAAACTTTTTGTTCAAGTCATTAAAATTGACCCTGTGTGGTATATCCTTGAGGCTAAACTGAAATGTATCATTATGAGACGATAATGGAGAAAACTGATATAACTGTTAGGGTTTTATGCTATGTTTATGTACATGCTTAAACAGTAGCTACTTAAACGCCCCCTATATAGCAGTATGGCTTAACCGTAATTTTCTACGAAAAAAGCACTGATGTTGAAACGCATTATTCGTCACTGGTCTAGAATCACTTAAAGTGATATGTTTTCATCACATGTAATGCACAATCACATTAAAACAATGAAAATATACAGGGCCCTCTTGCACAGAGAGATACAATGGATTTTAGACCCTATAACTGAGTTTACAACTGATTTTAAAAATAAGTTGCGCCGCTTGTACAAAGGAATTGTAAGGAGGTTGTGAATTTTGTAAAGTTACAATCGCGACCGTAGGCCAAATTTGACTCGTACATAAAGGTGGCCTGTGTAAATAGACATTGGACCGGTCAATTACTTTTCTTGCCTTCATTTTCAAAAGAGTTCTACATCAAAATTAATCAGCAATTAACAATATCTGAAAACATGCTCGTAAGATCTTTTTGAGATAATTACATTGTATATCTTTCAAACCGTGCCGAAAAGTACTATATAACAGTATACCTATTTGTACTTAACGTTAATTTTGGGGCGACTGAAAATATTTACAGCTGGGCGGATCGTATCTTACAATCCCTTCGTGCGAGGGGCTGTCGATTGTTAGCTAAGGCTACGATTGTGATCCTGGTCATTTACTACCAACTTAGACTTTCGACTGCTTTGTGCAAGGCACCCCACTTGTAACTAACTCCATGAGTGGAAAGTTCTGTCCGCAACGTGCGGGTGGTCGTGGGTTTCCCCCGGGCTGGCCGGGGTCATATAAGTAAAAGATTCTTGAGTATGGCGTAAAACACAAACCAAATAAATAAATCAAATCACATTGTAGGCAAATAAAAACACTCTATGTTATGCAGATTAAATCCGGTCCTTGAACATGGAATTTATAGATAAATGTTATGCGTTATGTTAAATGTTAATTCAGATGGTCACCTGCGTGTCTTCAATGATTAGTGCGTGAAAGTCTGTGCGTCGCTCAAAGTTCATCATTAGCTTGTCCGTGGTTTACTCAGGGCCCTGTGGTTTCTTCACCCAACTGAGGTATCGCGATAAACAAGAATCAAATAACTTCCATTTTAGTAGAATGTCATATACATTCTTTTGTGACTTTTACACGGGAACAAAGCCCCCTTGTTGTACAATGAACACGGAGGGGGATCATACATCCCCTATCCTCTCTCAACGTGTGGGCAATGAGCGCATGAATTATAGGCCTTAGGCGTTGCACTTCCCAGAAGGTACTCCAATTACATTTCCAAGGTAATCATATGAGGACACAAAGTACACACAGTTTAACGTCTGTTACGGATTACCCAATTTTGGCACCCATATGTTACTTCAAAAGTATACAAGCAAAAACATAAATCTTGCTTTTGCTATTGGTCCATTAAAGTAAATATGGATCTAAGGAAAATGTTCCGCATTAACATGATAAATTATATTAGGTTATCTCAGTTACACCTGTCTATTTATTTAGTTTGAGTTAAAAATTCTACAGCTTAGTAAATAGATGTTGGAGATTGGGCGATATATTACATATCTACTTTCGAGGATTGACGTAGACGCAAACTCTGAAGATTGTAAATCACGCTGTGATCATAGAAAGCTTACCTAGGCACCTTAGTATATAAAAAGGACTGCCCTGCCTGTTTTGGGCGAGCCCTTTTCTGCTCATCGAGAAAACCAAGTCAGCACGCCACAAGATGCATCTGCTACAAGCGGTCTTCACCGTATTCCTGGTCGCTTCCCCAGCCTTGTGTGAAGTTTCTGAGCCAGCAGCTACACCGCAGTACGTCCCGAAATGCCGGGGTTTGCACGGTCCCAAGAATTATCCAAATCCCAAGCAGGCAAACACATACTTCCAATGCGTGTATGGTCGACCTGTCAAGCTCTGGTGTCCGTCAAGACAACTCTTCAACGCCGCTAGAGGAAAGTGTGTTCCCATCAAAAACATCGATGAATACCCTGACGTTGACCGATCCAGTAATATATTTTCCTATTTACCTTCTGTCATATTCTGATATATCTAAGTCTTGCTTTTTGGTTGCTACTTATAAGAACAATGAACAAGACATACTTCTCCGAGGTGGTAAATAATTCTTCCTGTTTGCATAAATCACCCTAACTCTTAAAGGTACCTGAGCAACTTGTAAAAAATCTGTTGAACATGTTCCAACCAACCCAACCTCAAGCTCGTCATGTTCAGATTTCTGTTTAATTTCACACTATATTTTCCTTTGGATTTTCCTATCATATCTGTTGATCACTTCATGTGTTTGCTTTAATATGCAGGCTTTTTGTACATTTTTGTACATATGTACATACAGTATAGGCCTATTAATTCCTTTCAGACACTTATTATGATCTTTTATAAATGCATGTGACAATTCTTACACAATGAAGCGTCTTTAAATTTGTCACTACTGAACTGGATCCTTCGCACTTCTTTGGGAATATTACTCAGTGGAACCTGGTGGATATTACGACTTTAAGTCGGACAATGGTCTGGACACAGATTTAAAATAGGATGAGGGGAGGGGAGGGGGTCTGAGTGACGCCCGTTCATGGTCTTTGAGTGGTATATCGGTATTGGACATGATGCTTATATTCACCGACATATGTTGCATTTAGCCTTCTATAAATCTGTCTTATTACAGCAAACATAAAGGACGATTAGTTTCTATACACATTTACAAAGAAAATATTCACACCCTTTTAAACTGTGACTCTAAAGTTGGGGAACGTACAAAAATTCCAAACGACGAATGTCAAAATGAGTCACAATGTAATGCGTTTGCTTTATTTTTTATATTCTTTTACTGTTTGTCTTATAACCAAAAAGAAGACTACGTGTTACTAAGACATTCTCCAAGGGTTTTAATGTGTCGAGAGTGAATTTCCTGTTGTTAAGTTCTATTGTATTCCCATTGTATAGTTATGTCTGACACACCTGATAATTCTAGTGCCGGATATGACAATAGGTTTACAATTAGTATGTTAGTTTGTCAGTCTATCAGTGTGTTTTACAAAGTTATTCGTCGTCCTGAATTGCCTTCGAATTTCGGACAGTTCGTCCATTTTGGATATAACTATGGTCGTTTGTGTTCCTATAACAGTATTATCGTTAATAGGGATTACACTTTCTGAATATAGCACAGATTCTAGTGCTGAAATTTGGCTAAGACCACTGCTGGTTTCGAACCAGCGACCTCAGAGTCACGCACCAAATCGCCAGCATTAAATGTCAACCGTCTAGGCCACTCGTCTGCTGTTTCGTATAGTTTTCTGGGCATTTTGCAAAACGGTTCATCGTGATGAATTGGTACATAGATTCCCTTTGACAAATTTCAGTTCAAGTTTCTGTCAGTTTCATTTCATTTCAGGGCGAAATTGCGACTATTTTTGTTAGGACTTTCATAGTTTTCCAGACTATTGGTTGTCCTAAATTGAATCATGGCTTAGTCCATTTTCATCAAAGTTATGGGCGTTTTGATAGGTTGTGATGTTTGACATCTCAAACCGGTCGGGGGGACATTATTGCTTTCGCCATATACTTCCAGGATGCTGTTACACATGATTGAAATATTCTTTATGTGTCAGAAATCACATCGGCAAACATGAGTTTAATGTTTGCTTAATGCGTATTAAACATTGACTTCTGTTCGAATTACTACTTACAGTTGTCGTTTAAAGACTTCCATGATGCTGTTCATAATATGTATAAATAGCATACGCCTTCTTACGAACGGATTTGTCACGTAAATCATGTAAATGAATGAAGTATTATGGTTTATTGTAGGCTATGTACCTTTATGTATGTCTGTTCCATTTACATTAACATATGCTCACACTATATTACAGAATGCTTTTACCTCCGTACACAACACGTACAGAAATCACTATATAGCAGTGGGTCAGTAAGAATCAGATATTTGCCCTGGAAATTATGGAACGAAACGGCGATTGTGTGTTTTTTTGTAATTAGCTGCATACTTAGGGGTTTTCATTTTCATAATTCTGGATGCCCTTTCCATATGTACGTACAAGAGAATTATATATTCATTGTAAAACCTAAGAAACTTAGGGTGAAGGCTTTTGATGGAATAACCGTGAAACACTAGTTTTTGCAGTAATAACTTGTGACGTTGGTTGAAATCGTCACATAACACATGGGATCTAACAAATGCTACAGGGCTAGATATGTACACGCCATGTGTAGAACCTTTAACACAATACCAGAAGATTTGTATACAGAGTCAATTTATTCGCCTAGAATATTCCTTGCGTCTTTTTGTCATATGAAAACTCTCGACTGCTTCTCTTCATATGAGTCCGTGGTAAATTTCAGCTTTATAAACCTTTTTAGTTCCATGGTGGTTTGTGTTGAACATTGCCTTGGGAATTGCCTCCTCATTATTGACCTGAAAAGTCCGTTATGGTTAACGATCATACGCATGTCGCTTTAGACTCCTTAATATTTGGCAAGTTACAGGCGAACTGTTCCATATTCGATATACGTCGTTTTAGTATAGAAAGCAATTGGCCTCCATCGAACTTCATAAGACCAGACACAAGTGTGCCGTCGACCTGTTTTTTGGACCATATCTCTGAGCACAATAAAAGCAAGAGAACCCTGAAAATCCCTGTCAGAGAATATGGTTTAACCCACATCACCTTGGGCTTAAAAGGCGAGCAAGTTTATCACTCCTCCATTACCTCCTCCTAAATAACCTTTCACAAGTTGATATAAGTTGACAATGTTTATATGTTTCCCTTTCTGCAGAGATAAAATGTCGCTGGCATGGGCAATACATATGTAATCCCTTAAATCCACGTTCCTTCTACCAATGTTCGCATGGAGTGCCTTACCTTCACGACTGCCCAGGAGGGCTAGTCTTCAACACGTGGTACAACGTCTGCAACTATTGGGCCCCTATCAATGGATGTGGATCTACTAGTAAGTCGCACTTAAATGATTTGGGTTTTGTTTGCTTTCTGTCACAGCGAGGATAGTGATTTTAAAAGTTCGGCTTTCCATATAATGAAACTGAGGACGTTAAAGTGCAATTAGGCAAAGTTTGAGCTTGTGAAATCCAGACAGTGTCATCCTACATGATTGGACTGGTAAAGTGTAAATCTGTAACTAAGGCCTTTACGAGATATAAATTTGCATAACAAACATTGAATTCATATTTATTAGACATAAATGTTCGTAAAATTAATTTTACAGAATGTCCGGATGGTGAGGAATACAACCCGGACACAATGATGTGTGAGCAAGCCGAAATAGATCCGTGTCAAGCAAAGCAATTACCAACCGGTTTTTACCCTGACCTAAGCACTGATTGTGAATACTACTACCGATGTGAAAATGGCAGTCAAGATGGCGACATTCTCAAATGCCCCGAAGGGCTCAGATTCGATCCGCGCACCATGGAATGTGAATCGGATCTTTCAATCATTTGTGCTCCATGTGGCACAAAGAATTGGCAAGTAGTCTAAGCATCAGTTTTATTTATGTCAATAATAGAGGATGTATCACTAAAATAACTCACTGAAGCGATACTTGTGGGTTCACGCTTAAAGTATGTGGCAATAATAATTTATATGGAGAAAATGTGAGTCATTGATAACTGTACGTAAATCTGATGAGCTGTGGGCCAAAGCTGCCTGTCAAAACGTTTTGCTGTAAGCTTCCTAAGTATGCAACATTCCAGATCTTCATCCAGATATGCCTGTGCATGGACATTTAGCTTGTAAAAAGGGATAATATTTCTAATTTATTGCCATTTGAATTTTAAAACTACAATTAACGTGATATTTTTCATTAACTTATCATTGCCTTTTTAATTCCAGTTAAAGCATGGCGACGGACTGTCATTGGTAATTCCATTCCATAGACCTACATATCCTATTCCACTCCGCAAGACTGATTAATGACAACTGAACAGAATAACTACTGAATAAAGTCTGAATAAAACCTTTTTAACAAAGCACGAGTTTAAAAACTCAATTCTTGTGAGAATACACTGCATTGCTGTTTTATAAAGCGATCTATAGTTGAAGATTAATCATTGTCATTATCTTCTATTCATTATCATTCAAATGAACTATGGATCAATCTACATGGAACACTGAGTCAAATAAATCATTGCCTCAAGCAATTTTGATGTTCTTGTTTTCTTGTTGTTTTTGAGGGAGAAAGGAATCCGTCTGGAATAGTTAGGAATATGATGCTGGCTACTTCCTGTGAGGTTCCATTCAAAGTTTTCTACATGATTAGGAAATTTAAATAGGTTAAAGTGTTTACATGGTACCATTCCATGTTGATAGTAGGATAGTGTATAGAAGCTGCAGGGGCGATGTCTCTTCTCTACCGATAGGATACATGCGACTTCACAAAAAGACACCAGAGAAAATTGATTCGAAATCCATCCTTAACATCGGATTCACCACCAGCAGTCTCTTTACCATATGTTCCTAGGTTATCAAGTCGTGTTGGTAGATAGCGAGTGTATGTTGCTGTTTGCTCCTTGTTTATTGTCACTCTCCGCAATATTTGTAGCATGGAGTTTACAGGCCAATTCGAAATAAAAAGCTACAAATGATGTAATGTAAATTGATGTTCTACTGTAACACATGAAAGTAATCGACGTATGAGAACAAAATGCACATCTCAGTCTGAAAAGGAAAATTACTGTAGTTACAGTTACCAGAAACCAATAAATACGATGGCCATGGAGAAAAGTGCCTTCAGGTACTTATCAGTTGCTTTCTTTCCCATTAGGGTTCAGTATTATTATGGTCATATTACGGCAATGTATCCTCGATAAAATGCAAACTGACTACAAATATATGTTAGTGCTGACTCACTGAAACGTTATGATAGAGACATCATAGTTGACAGTCCCTTCCAATAGTGGACCACACCGGGCACGATTACTTGGCATAATCCCAAGTAATTGCAGCCAATTAGTTATTTTATTCATTTGATTGGTGTTTTATTTCACTTTTACGACGGCGACCAGCATTTTGATGGGAGCCCTGAGGAAACTCACGTCTATCTCCTGGCTCCACTTTCCCTTAATTATGCTGAATGCGAGGGGAAACCGAGAATACCTACTATCAGGTCTTGTGCATATCTTGAGTTCGGTCGTGTATTCAACTATATAATTAATTAATGTACATTTTACATATTTTTTTTAAAAAGATCTTTGGCAATTGAAACAAACTGAGACTTTTCCCAGTAATGTGTTTTCATTAATCCCTTTCAATGCCGAGGATATGACAACACATCTCACTAGTGGCAGCGCACGGCTAATCGTATATACCGGGACGGTCAGTACTTGGCTCCGTTCCTAATACTCATAGAGCCAAGCGAGCAACGAAATCTGTACTCTGTCAAATCTTCTTCAGTAAAGTTATTCTTCTGACTCTTGATGAAAATGCTTAACCGTCATCATCTATCTACCAAGTTTTTTGACAATGAGACTTATAGTGAAAAACTAAGAGTGAGTGAGTGCTTAGGGTCTAACGTCCTACTTAACAATTTTTCAGTCATATGACAACAAAGGTGTCCGTAAAGTGCATGCACGTGTAATGTGCCTCCTTGTTGCAGGACGGATTTCGCTCATTTATCTAGTGCTGCTTCAATGAGACGACTTACCGAAGTAAGCCTCCCCACGCCAGCCATTATACTGATACGAGTCAACCAGTCGTTTAACTATCTCCTTAATGCTGAACGTTAAGCGAGGAAGCTACAGCTCCCTCTTTTAAGGCCTCCTGTGACCCAAACCAGGATTGACCCTGGATCTATCGGTCCCGAAACGGACGCTTTACCAGCTGAGCCATCGGGTCCGGAGAAATCATTAAGAAAAACTGACCAAACACCTAAAGAAATACAGTACTATTGAAAGCAAACAATAAACCTGTTATATATACAAGTTCAACTTGGCGTTATCGGCATATGATATATCTTTTTCAACGATTGTCTGGAAGAATAGTAATAAATTATGTCCTTTCTAAACTAAGTCAATGCCGTCTTCAATACATGAAGACACAAAGAACGA
This sequence comes from Liolophura sinensis, assembly GCF_032854445.1. Taxonomy (NCBI): domain Eukaryota; kingdom Metazoa; phylum Mollusca; class Polyplacophora; order Chitonida; family Chitonidae; genus Liolophura; species Liolophura sinensis. The sequence goes on along the minus strand of NC_088301.1, from coordinate 52,372,350 downwards.
ACGTATCAAAATAAATTGTCAACCATGTATGCAGCCACACAACTCGGTCCAACTTAACACACATCGAATAACTGACGTGTTCAGATTTTCATGATAGATGCACTTAGTGACCCTTTATATTGAATGACCTTTACTACAAGAAACCACTCCAGAGGTCGACTTCGATTGTGTATTAAGAAGAGAAATGGGGTCTAAAGTACGCATTCCAGCCGCCAAGAATAAAGGCATTGTGAACCTTTTTCAAAACAGTTATAAAATAAGGCTGTTTTCATGTAAGCAAGATACATCAAAAGATAGCGAATACTCCGGCGCCGCACGATTTAATCGAATCGAATCCACGTGAGGGGTTTCATCTAACACCGTTCAGGACGAATTTGCACGTTCATATTCTATCTACAAAATGCGATAGCGTTGAAAATAATTCGCGTAAAAATTCTCATTCCTGCCTATATATCATCCTCAGCATATGTGTCAAGCTTCTAATTGAAGAATGAACGAGTTGCGTTTACAAACACTTCCCCTCCTTAAACGTAACTCACACAGGGCATACACATCTGTATGTCTTCTCCTTCGTGTGCCAAGTTTCACACAATCCGACAAAACTATGAGTTACAAAACCCTCAAGAGCACTTTCTTTCTTAAGTTCAGATTAAATCTTGGATAGCCGATAACTCTGTTAATAAATAATGCAAGGTAACCCCAATATCACATGCACAAGTGTGTATTATCCCAGCCATGCTCATCAAGTTTCATAGAAATTGGATAAATACTGTAACACGAGTTGCATTCAAAAGAAAATGAATACAAACAGATCTATGAACGGGCCATTGGACAGACAACTGCCATATTAGACATCAAACCCTAGTCAATTTCCGATTATATTAGTTGTAATATGTACAGATTTATCCCATAATTTGCCCTTGTCCTTGATATAATAACAGTGACGTAAATTTTCAATATTCCACGCGTTATATGAAATATCTGCAGATTTGACTGGTCACCTGAACTTACATTGCATACATCACGGAGGTATTAACTCCATGCATACACAAAAGCGTACTACGTACCGGACTACTTCTATTGTTTGCTGTCGTAAAAAAAAAAGCCACGGTAGCGATCACTTACTACACCGTGACACTGGTTTCCACCGGTTTTTGACACTGGATGGGAATAGAACTTATCTTCGGGAAATAGAGAAAACAGCAAAATTTGATGAAACGACATGAAGTGCTTGACCCCGGCTTGTACCCCGAAAACAAGGTGCACACAAACATGAGTTCAACCATCATCGACAGCAGAATGCCTCGGTATCAGATTTTCACGAAATTGAACACCTACAAACTTCCCATACTACTTTGTAGAGCAACAAAGAGTTGTCTCGTGTGTATGAACTGGTCTGCAACTGATGTACCTCAAGATTATTCTTAAATCTAGTCCATTCTACTTACCGCATCGAACACGACAACTGGTCACACTGTGACCTTTAGATTCAAAATCACGTATACCACACAGAAAGTCCAAAAACTGGACCAAAATCAAACCCTTTAAAACACCTTAAACACTATTTTGTCGCATTCTGCAAGTTCCAAGATGGATAGTAAGACCAGTAAATAAGTTTTGCGATGAACTGTTCGCGTTAAAAACCTAACTTTGAAGATTTCGTTCAGTATACTTTTCGAAATCACCGCTCCTTGCACCCTGCATGTCATCGCGTGACACCAGTTGTCATAGATATATGACATAGATTTAGGTCACTGTTTTGGAGCCAAATGTTTTGATAAATGAACTTTTAAGAATGCTGATATTTTTGAATAAAATTTAATCTGGCTATCGTATCGTTCACTAATGGACTGTTTTATCTTTTCTGGTCACAAAAATCACAGATTCATTTAATGTTTTCCAGAACTATATTTAGTGAAATGTGTGTTCGGTTCCAACCGTTTCAAATATATCGATATCTCATTTACATATTTGTCAAAACAAACAGACATTGTCTTCACTATTAACCACCTAAAACCGTTCAAAATAAATCATGGGATGAATAGAATATACAATTCGTGACCCATAGTATCAAATTTATTAAATTCGTGATGTAATTTTTATTTGTTCCTTGCCTAAGGCTCGGAGCAAATGAAAATAACACCACTCCCCTGGCTCTGCCCGGTTTCATCCGGCACGGTCGCCGTCGTATAAGTAAAATATTCTTGAGTATGGCGTAAAAAACTAATCAAAAAATAAATACAACCGACCTCTGAGTTTTATTCAGCATGTTCAACGCAACAGCGGTTAAAAGATTGAGTGAGTTCTTGGGGTATAACGTCGTACTTAGCAATTTTTCAGTCATATGACAATATATGGCGAATCATGTGCATGTAATGTGCCTCCTCGTTGTGGGACGGATTTCCACGTTTTTTCATGCTGAAGGTCTTGTAATGTCTTAGGTGTGACTCAAACCAGGATTGACCCTAGATCAACCGCTCCAGAAGCGGGCGCTCTACTAAGTGTGCTATGCGGACCTGTGTGGTTAAAAGAAACCTGTTGGTTCATGTGTTGCTAGACTGTATTCCAGAAGTTGACAATATAACTGTATACCTAACGATAAAGAATGAAAAACTTGTACATAGGAACACCGTCCTAGTTATATACCCTTTACTTGAAAACTCGGGAAACATAGACCTGTGCCTGACAACCTGTCGTCTCGAAATGGAAATCTACCATAACTCACGATACACCTCATTACATCTTTCGCAACATGTATATCCATGCAGTGCAATTGTGAGATGTGTGCACAACTTAGGACCTATACATCAATATTCCAAACTCCGGCAGACAAAATATTTAAACCATGACACCCAGTTTTCCTAGTTAAGTGTGTAAAGTGATGTCAGATGTCAATCTGGTCTGATGTGAATCTGAATTCGCAGAAGATCGTAATCTGCTCTGAATATAATTTAGGGTGTACAGCATACAGAAAAACCAAGACCAGCGACGACAGTGTGATGGTTGGCAAATGGTCACACGTAAAGACATTTCGTGATCACAGATTGTTGATGTATTCACATTGTATGAAATCTATCACAATATAGTGCATCCCCAGCAGCACTGTTGCGGATACTCGGGAGCGTGGACCTTCCTTTCATTGCCGTACACCCAAAATCGGAAACTTGCATCTTTCCACTGATACAGTACCTCCGTTACAGGCACCGCCCTTAATTGCTGCCGCTAAAACGAATAAAATTCAATGTTAATGACCTGTTCAATCAATCTATATACTTTTCACATTGTTGACAGGGCACGTTTCCAGTTTGTTGTAAATTTGTAAGTGGATATAAAACATAAATGCCGGTTTTCCTCTTAAAGTCTACAAGAAGCGGTTATTAACTGTTCAGTAAAACTCAGGACATCCACAGACCTAACACAGAAGCTGGAATCTTTTTATTTTTGAATTGTGTCAATTGGCTCAATAATTATATGTATTTATAATATTTGCACATTTGAAATTGACGTACCTGACTTATCTGCTTTTGAGCAGCGAACCTCTGTCGGTGATCGCTCACAAGTCGGGCGGAAGCATTACAAATTTCAGCGATTGGATATGATGTTATTGGCCACACCTATCAAAAGAGAATGACGAGATGTTAGCGGCAAAGTTTAGTCCTACTACGTTGATTTATTCCTATATATATATATATATATATATATATATATATATATATATATATATATATATATATATATATATATATGTGTGTGTGTGTGTGTGTGTGTGTGTGTATATATATAATTATATATATCTTGAGCTCTTAGTCCAAACTTACGAATCTTTATGGATCGACAAGATATCTAGAAGAAGATGAAAATCGATTATCTGTTTTAGTTTTTAAGGACTACCACTCTTCATGGATTCAGAAAGGAAGACACTATATAGCAGTAATACAATTCTTGCGTGTAAGCTCCTCATATCAAATATCAGCTGTTCAAACCGCTCAGCATATGATGATAACACATTGCCTCTTTGACGGGCACCTGTGTCAATAGATATTGCTAGGAGAACCCTTTGTTCTTGGCTGTAGTGTGTAGTTATGTTTTCCTGATACTCACAAAGGGTAATGTTTGCTCCATTATAACGGTTCCTCCAACATGACGGACAAGTTCATCTGGCATGTCCGTTTTTTCCAGGATGTGATCGTCATAGTTATTCACGCTAGACGTTGAAATTAAAAAATTAGTTAAAATATACTGGATAATGAAAGACCGTTTTACAACTACAACTAGCAAGATGTGCTTATTTTCTTTCTTCGCATTCATCTTGTTAGAGAGTGTACACTTCGATTAATACTTCTTTCAATATCATTTGTTCATGATATCGACCATATACATAACCACAAGAAAATTTATTACCGTATGTATACCATATATTCATTAACATAAACATGTTATTCTTAACTAATAACTTAACTTAAAACACCTATCACAATCATTTTCCCATAGAAAGTGGAAAAATACAAGCTGAACTTACAAGGCAACAGTTAATTCGATGTAGCATTTTAGTCGTTTGAAACCCTGACAAACAGAACATGTGATTCTACCGTCTCCTGAGCATCTTCCACAACTGTCAACATAAAATACCAATAGATTATATTGTCAGTACAGGCAGTGAGTTTGATTAATCTTAGCATCGTTGTTTCATGATTTTTGCCTTGTCATGACTTTGTTTCTAAAGCAGGAATGCGTTCAAGACCAACATACTTTGTAATGTCATGCCGAAGACAGTTAGTAATGTCATGCCGAAGACAATTAGTAATATCATGACGAAGACAATTAGTAATGTCATGCCGAAGATAATCAGGAATGTCATTTCGAAGACACTTGATATGAACCACCCTTATTACAGCATAAAGACACCAGATCTACATGCACCGTGATTGTCAATGTAAAAATCGTAAGTGGATATACACGGCGAGAGATTTTCTCCAGTGGATTTTTGTGCATTCTTTTACAACCATTATGAATACATGTGTGTTATACCTGACTGTTGTAGTAAAATGTACTATATTCGAGAAAATATGGGCTTGTACACCTGCTTGCCTAGCCCTCTATATAAATAATATTATTTGCAAATTTTCAATCAGTCGGCAAATGAGGCCCAACTTTAACAAGATAAACTTGATTGGACAATGGTGATAAACCCATCGGCTATGACTGATCATTTTACATTGCCTTGGTAATCTCGGAAATTAGATGCATGTATTTCCACGAGAACCATCAATTAGCAGCATCTTTTTGGGGTGATTGCGGTGTTTACGAATGTTCTATTTGGCCATTTTAACCTACATAAACTGAAGCCACGCGCTATCAGTGGTTTAATATCACCTATCATACACGTACAAACGACTCTTTTACAACAACAGCCATTTCTGTGATTTCCTCTCTAATCATATATATATATATATATATATATATATATATATATATATATATATATATATATATATATATATATATATATATACCGTTTGTGGCCATCTCCACCACAAGTGTTACACGGGGCATTGTAATGTCCTCTGTCGCGGTCGTATCGTTGAGTATTGCCTCGCCCATGACAAAACCCACAACGGACCTGCCCTCTACCTTGACATCGGTGGCAACGAAGCCAACCATGCCCATGGCAGCCATGACACCGCTGTAATATAAACAGTAAAACCAACATGAGCGCGATTTTTGATTTCAGCATCCAACGCTAAATAATATTTAATTGTATGTGGAACTACAATAATAAATAATATCACATGTATGTTTCAAGTTACAATGCGACAGAACAAGTTGTTTCACAATTCAGATCTACACTTAAAACACACCATGCTGTTCGACATACCTTAAGTACAGCGGTGTGAGGTACTTCGATTTTCTTTGTATGATCATGGAACATTTGGTCAAATGTGCAAGGGATTTGCCACGGTAAAGGCGGTATACCGTATTCTGGGCCATCTACAAAACCTCCCTGATAGGGGCGAAATACGTATCCTGTAGACCGGTTCTCGCAGAAGGTCTCCAGTGTATACTGCAAGACCATAATAAAAATATAAGACGCTACCGTATAGAAAAGCATCCGAATATGTTATATCTCTTAATGTATTCGTATTGGTTTTGTTTGTATTTGTTCCAGACGCTTTTAAGTAATTCCAGGGCTGTTAAAGGACAATCGACACGATTTTCCGTTATTTGACACTATGAATCTGTTAAATCTCAAAAGGGGATCTCGGATGTTGAATGTTATTGATAGAGGATAATAAATGGCATTTGTAAAGAATTAGCGTATTTCTCCATTTTCTAACAAAAACTTTCTGGAATTGTGGAGCAACCATATATGGATAACATGCTTCCACTGTATGGGATCAATTCACAGAAACTCATAGATTTCTGGTGTGTTAAAAACTAATAGCAAATGATCACGGCTACATGTAATGCACAAACGACTGGGCTAAAATTCAACGGTTTCTCTAAAATTAAGTTTACAGAAGGTTATAAAATGGATTTTTGGTAACGGGCTGAAGTGGAATGTCTTTAAAAATGTCATAAGGTTCAAAATGTAATTCCTGAAAAATTGTGAGCAATTGTGTGTCCGCAAAACAAAGCCATCCTAGATTATCACCGCGAGCTAGGCAATGTAACGCAACACGGCTCCTTGGAGACCGGAGCGCAGCAATGTCGATAATTAATATGGGATGGCATGAAAGCGTGTCTGAACGACATTCATATATAGTGAGAAATATTTAGGCAGGTGTGTGTACAGATTCCTAGGGGTCCAGTCGACATAATTCCGTGGATGACCTGCTCACAATAGTCATGCAGGTTATATCAAAACAGGTCACATTTCTTGATTAAACTTCAGCATGCGTGTCGCCAACGGCTACACCAAATTAGGACAAATACAATGTTGTTATTTTTGTTTTAGTTATATTTGGACAGTGTGCGTCTCTCAGGCCCATCTTTGCACTCTGTACATTTAGTACTATCCACAAATACTTTGTTGCCGTAATTTATGGTAAAAAAAAAGTCTAAACACAACCATTCACTTAAAGTTTATAGTTAGCGTGCTAATGCGGTCGGTGTGAGTTCAAGTCCGGCTCATGCTGGCTTCCTCTCCAGCCATAAGTGGGAAGGTCTGACAGCAGCCTGCGGATGGTAGTGGGTTTCCCCGGGCTCTGCCCGGATTCCACCCACCATAATGCTGGCTGCCGTCGTATAAGTGAAATATTCTTGAGTACTGCGTAAAACACCAATCAAATAAATAAATAAAAAAATAAAGTTTATATCATTTTCGCATCGCCTCAAATCCTAGCAAATCTTTATGGGCATTCGTCTCAGCTCAGTGGAATGCATATGTACTTGACTTCACTTAACGGGTGTATATAGAGTGTGAGTTTCAGGTTTCGGGATGGTCTCAACCGTAACAGCGGACCCTAAACTCGGGAATGAAAAATATGTAATTATACCTCATAGTGAACAGTTACCAGCAGAGAATATGGTGCTGGCTTTCCAAATATCAATCAGTTCTTTAAATATTAATAAAATACTTTAAACACCTCAAATCAATTAGTTCTTTCATTCTAAATATGCATAGAAAAGATGTCAGAATTGCAAGATCACCACCAAGCTGCAATTCGAATTGTATAGAAATAAAAAACTCAAAGTAAATCCATTAATTACTGTCAATGCTTAACCCATTGGCGTTATGGAAATTAGTGAAATATTGAACATATACATGTGTAGAAAAGGGCTCCTTACGTGCAAGGCGCTCAGTGGTAATATTTTATTAATCTCCATTTGCCGAGCAGCTTTCTTTCCGAAACAGCAGTGTTCACTGACGTAGTTTAGCATGGCCTCGCGGCACTGTTCCTTGTTCAGATTAGCAATCCTGTAAAAAGTCAAGAAAATTCGCTTCAATAAAGCACATTGTGGGAGAATCAGTTTCTTCCACGATTTATGATAATAAAGCTTAATATACCACAAAAAGTAAATTATTGGAAATAATACATTTCAAAAGTGGTAAATTTCTTGGGATCTTGTCATATAACCTGCATTATATACGTATAATGTGCAATCTGATTCTGACCCTTGCGCATAACATATGCATGGTGTCATACGTTTGAGCTTTTTACGTATCCATTGAATTATAGGCTATCGTTTCCATTTCGGCAGATGAGGTTATCAGTTCTCTATAGAAATTTAATTTCTCACCTACTTGGCTATATTGCCATTTCCCACTCCCAGGCATATATCGTCATTTTTCAAAGGATTTGCACATACAATGTGTGAATGTGGTTTATTTCTTTGCCTTCATTTTTGCTGGTTAATTTCGTTAACCTCACATTTGCTATTTAAATAAAGCCCAAGGGGATAGCACGGGGATTAGTATGCGGACAAATAAACCGTCATTTCATTGAAATGGCCCTATCCATCAAATCAGTCTAGTTGTGGTTTTCTTAGTTGTAACCTTTGACAGGCTGCTGCTCCTGTTGCGTGCCATTGTATGTAATTAGATATTCATTGAACAACATAACTAATGGTTATATACAGTTACATACTGGTCGAATTCCATACCAGGAGGGTCACCGGAGGGAGGCTGTGGAAGCACTAAAGGTGGAACCGGTTGCGCTGAATGAAAACGAAAAAACCAAGCTTTTCTTCATCAGATCTCTCCGATCTTTATGAAACTATATAAAATGATGCGAGATGTAAAAAAAATAACTGAAAAGGTATGGTAGTGTGTTACTTTTTAATAGATTACCAGAGACATTTCCACAGACATTTACTTACACTCTTAATGTAATAAAATTGATTAAAATTACCTTTTTGAATTTATACTTTTTTAATTGACTGGGTGCGTTTTGATTAAAAACTTAGTATTATGCATACTTCGGCCAAATCCGCCAACTTTCTCGTATCCTTGGAACTGCCGCACGTCGTGGATTGATGGTGGTGGGTAAGTCGGATCGTGGGAATTTGGGTCATCGATTGGCAATGGGCCTGTTCCATGGAAGCCAGGTGGTGGCGGGCTTTGGCTGGGGTCCCAGGCTGAAGTTGAGAGATAACAGAAACGGACAAAATGTAGAACTACGACAAGAGAACAAGACATCTGCTCACAGCGATCAGAGTCAGAAGTGTACGGACAATCTGTCGGGTTATGGGGTAGCTTTATAAGGAATGTCAACATCTCGATGAATAAACCAACCTATGCCAAACGAAAATAATTAACACAATTTCGTATGCAAATTCACGGGTGTTCATACTGCCCTGTTGACTATTTTTTTGGAGGAAAAAGGAAGCCCAGGTAAATCACGTCAGGTACACGTCAGTCATCCTGATTCTTTCATTGCTCGCTAGAGGAATCAGAGAGACCGAGTGCTAAGGCACATACAAGATTGCATTACTCAAACGGAATTCAAAATATTAAAGAGATTGCATGTTACTTAACTGAGGTATGATCCCAGTAAGACCGATATCTTTTTTCCATCCCCTTAAAACTAGTTTAGCTTATTTCAAGGAATACCAAAGAAAATAGTTCCCATTTACAGGCTCCGTAGAACACATATAATCACACATAATATATAAGTAATACATACAGTTGTACATACGTGATTTAGAGATAAAGTTATCTTTGTGGTAAGTAATAGAGTTCACTGTGAATTATCGCAAAATACAGTGTGTGTACACACGTTGTATGGACGTGAGTTCCCTCCCTGGAACACCCGGCGGTGGGGGTCCGTGAGGCGGGGGTCCGCCATATCCACCGTGCGGAGGGGGCCCTGTCAACATAGAGTAAAACACATATTCACATACGAAGTACCTCTTACTTGACTACATGCGTGGACAGCCTCTATATAGAGGCATCAATGTGACAGACAGGGTAAAATAGTTCAGCAGGTATATTTATGAGTCTTCTGTTGGAGTGATCCTTAAATCAATACCTTATATTAAACAATATTTAACTAAAAAATGCTTAGCATTTCCAAACGGACGAGTGTCGACCAGGAGTGTTTCGCTCATTGACATTTGATCTGTATTTACATAAGACAGGGCATACAAAATCTGTTATTGTAGTATCTGCTCCGACAACAGGGATTATAATGTGATTTTCACTCATGAAACCACCTTCCCAAGGGTGTGTATAACGCTGTTTTCAGAGTAACATGGAGAGAAAAAAATACACGTTTTGATGTTATACCCTACTGCTTCTCACATCGAAGCTTCTATGTCACCGAGCGACATTGGGTAAAGTGGGTAAACATAGTCTCTAAGCAAATAAACAGCGTTGTTGTCACTTGGCAAACACATCTGACGTTCGTGATGGGTTTACACTGCATCGATATCTCTAGTACAAAGTTAATAATACAGACTTCACTAGATGATCTTACAGCACATTATCCATTCTATGCTGTAGGTTCTGCTGGCTAAATTCAGTCGGATTTTACCTGTTATGTTTCAGTGTTACACTGGAATAGATTGTTTGTGAATGCATTATATCAACGAGTACATGCAGGAAAATAAATGGTATATTTTACATATGGCGTGTATGTCACTGAAATATTTACACAATCCCTGCATATGTGAAAAAGTGTAAATGTAGGAACTACTGCACTGAAAAATCTTGTGGTGATATTTGGTTTAGCAGAATGACACATGAAATCCCTCATGCTGCCATTCGACCTATAGTCCACCGCAAAATCAACTCGTTTGTGCCGTTGTTTTGCAGTTGAGGCTTGTGCCGTCGTGATGGAAACCATTCATTAAAATGGGCTACCTTCAACACAGCTCTTTAGCGTTTGATTCCATGCACGCTGAGGCGAACCGAGAAGCTGTACATGAGAACACGTTTGCATTGTCGGTATAATACACTCAGCAAAGGCTTTCCAAACTCATACATTCGTCCACAATTACAAAGGATGAGTTAAATCATTGCTATTGTTGCATTTACAAAGTAAGTATACGTCTCCCATTTCTTATGATTGTATCTGGTATAGAACTCGCAACAACACATATCCCAATAGTTCCAGGCCCTTAACCAAGTATGAGATGGCAGTGTTAATGGAGATAACAAGCCAATTACATTACCCCAAAAAGAAATAATTGTATAACCAATCCATATGTGCGTCAGACATTTATATACCTCTCGTAAACAACAAAAGAACCAAGAAATGCAAGACCTATATCCGAATCAACCCAAAATATCAGTTAGCAGAGCAATATACAGGAAACTATTATACAACTAATAGACCAAACTTAGACCAGAGACAAGTAACCAGGGGCGACTTACCGCACTAACGTCTAGAACTGTTTACATATTGATTACAATCCTCAGACCTCAAAGCTTTATCTTATGTAAGTTTCATTTGACTGATTTCACCCATGAAGTATTGTGACAGAATATGGAGCTCTCGAGATCGTGTGTCGAATTTGTCTGCAATTATTAAAGACACAAACGATGAGTCATCTGTAGTCACATCAGTGAACCATTAAGGTGTCATCATGTTCACGAAGCCCCAGTTCTATTCGCTGCAGCTTTCCGTTTTACAATGTAGGCGCCGGCTTAGAACAATAATCAAATATATCGGCGTGATTTTCCACAACATCACATTGGCTTCCGGCTTGTTGCTCCGCCGGAAGGGCAAAGCCTAGTTATCAGCCTCCAGATCGATATGGTATCTAATCACCTCCTACTCCATGACTAAGCTGGTGGCAGAGAAGTCGGCCATTGCGTGTCATAGATACACCTGTACGGGCCGCGCATGCCTTCACCGCCAAAACTTAAGACTTAACACACCCTACATAAAGTCATCAACTGGCAGGTGCTCTGAAATTATCGCATGAAGAAATCTGTGAGCTAACGCATTTGGCAAGCCATGCACGTACAGCCGTATGTTTAGCAATGCAGGGAGCGCAAATCAGTTGAGTGGTACAAGCGCTTGCCTTTCAGTCGTTAGGTCACACTGCGTGTTTGCAAGAATCCGTCCGAATTTCTTACTTTTCATAGTGATTGTTACTATGGTTGTTAGTGATTTGGTAGTTTACGTGGAATGTTGCTATGGAAATTGGTTTTGCGATTATTGATAATCTGTATACGAAAATCCGTTTTGACTCTAGATACACTACGTGTGTGTTCAATCCCGTTCTGAATTCTTTAATTGTCACCGGCGGTAGTAAGTGTTCGAAAGTGCTCGGCAGCTTCTGTTTTGTAATCTTGCAAAAATTTCGTTGCAGATCTCTTGCTTTGCACATTTGTGAGAAACTTGGTCAGTAATTTGACAAAAGGTTTGTGGTTTACTATGGACACACCGTTTTCTATCAGCCCAAAACCTTGCCACTGTCTTAGGAGAGTAGGGTGTTAAACAACAATAAAAAATAACAACACAGATTCTACACAACTGCTCATTCAACAGTAGGTCAATCCACTGCAGGTTTCCACATGAAGAATGGCTTCGGGAACTATGGTATCCTACGAGCCTATCAAAAATTTTTTACGTGTACTTTGCTATGAATTAGGTTGCAGAGGCAGTGCCGATATAAATGAATCATGACCGCGTTACTGGATTAATGCAAATAATGAGCACTGCTTACGCTGCTTATGCAGCGCGTGTGTCACTATAAAATGACACCGTAGCGAGCAAAACCACATACAGCAGCGACAACAACATTCTTTTATCTATATAGTTAGCAAACGGTGACACCCAACCGGTGAAAACTGGTCTCTTGTCAATTAACGCCAACCAAGCAAGAGCTATGACTATCTATTTAGGCCCACGGTGAATGGTAGCGATCTTTAGATCGTGGACAATTGTGGTCGATGGAAACCTAAGAAATAATTTGCATCTAAACTGACACTTCGACTCTTTCCCGGCCTAGTATAGTAAGTCAATATACGGTGCTCGTACGACAATGCTCGAATTTACTCACGATGGCCATCGATCACTTTTGGTCGCAGCTGGTTTTTGTACCTTCAGAAAAAAAAAACACCTACTACCACACTTGATTTCAGGTTCGTTAAGATTCGCTAAAATCTTTCAAGACTTTTTACTGGTTAATTTACTGGTTACCCATAGATTCCAAACTCACTCTATATTACCCTTGAATTACTCAAAATAAAATGTTTAACAATTTATGTGGCTTGTACCAATTAGAACATGTGAGCACAGAATTAAATAGACTTTTTGGTGTTGATGATTTGCTGATGATTTGCAAACGTTCATATTAATGAAACTTACTCCTGCATTGACTATAATTAATAATAAATGGATTCATCGTGAAACACACTTAGTTTTATTAGACGTTACTTATACCTGAGAAGAAATAATTTCTGTAGGGATTGTAACTTCAAACACAAATCAATGTTTCAAATGCATATTCAAAGATAGTCAAGCAAAATAACAAATCTATGTGTCGAAACAGATATTCGTATAACAGCCGTCAACCAAACTGAGCGTTCCAGTAGATCATTAATAAACTCTGTGCCACTAGTACAAACCTTATCTACTTATTAACTGACAAATATAATGGTTTGATCCATTTTAACAAAGTTCCTACATGAAGTTACCTACTTGCAAGAAGCAAGAGTCATCTGTGTTTAAGTGTGTTTGAAGTAAGTTACAAACACACTTCACCAAGACACCATACAATAAAGGCTAACGACGTGAATAATATATGTGTCATGTAACAAAATTTTCAACTAACTTCAGGAAAACATTGATTGACTGGTCACAGTTTATGTTTCCCAGACAGGCAAAATTGCAAGGAATTAGCTAGATATCTGCCAAGCAGCGTACAGCGATTTTTAAATTCATAAAATTTTAATTACGTGACAAATTCTGTAAGCTGGGATTGAACTATGACATCACTGGCTGGTGTGAGTAATACAAGCCCGGTGTGACCTGCCTAATGTCAATTTCCCAAAGTCAATCATCTTCGCCGTTCAGTGGCACAGGGTTAGCCAATCACAACTGCAGTACAAACCACATAATCAAGAGAACACATACACGATATATGTCTCCAGGCTAAATCAATGTGTTTCAATTTGTATCTCTCGAATTGCGTACTTTGGCTTGTGCGCATTTAGCGAGAAAACTACTGATTGTAGTTACCATAGTTCTCGAGTTTCAGGTCATTAAAAGTTTCAGCTTATTTGACTATATCTCAAAAAGTTACAAAGATAGTCAAAAAATAAAAGCAGATTCTGAATCAGCGGCTTGAACTACACCAGAGTACGCTAAAAATTGAAATTTCAAAACCAGTCACATCTTTGATCAATGGCGAGTTTCCAAATTTTTAACTGGAACTCAACGATTTTTCGAAACCTATTGACACCAACGGCCTACCTGCATGTCAAATTTCAGACCAATCCGTTAAGTGATTCTTGAGAAGATGTTTAAATGATTTCATATAAATACAATATGGCCGCCAATCCACGTCATATGGAAAACACGAAATGGGAGATCGCACAACGTCAGTTATTGGGGGATTTCACTGCAAAATATCACGTCAACTGATCAAACTGTTTAGTCTGTAGCGATTTCAAAAATTTGGATAAATAATACCTGGGACACGCCTGGGGATGGTTTTCTCTCATCATATAGAACACACATAAGTTAAGTTAAGCATACTAAACAACATATGGCTAAATTATTTGCTCATTTAAATCTATTAACATTTGTTGCATGTCCATATTTTGCCTTTGTCAAGATGGCGATCGGAAGTGATTTTTAACTAGATTCCAATTTCTTTCTCAAACTTTATTTCGCTGTCTATGGGTTATATTGTGTTAAAATTTCAGTGTAATTTATTTTGCACTTTTTCACTTTAAGACTTTCAAAACATTTTCACGTTTTTCATGCCACGTGCTTTCATGTCACGCAAACTTCATACACAATATATGCCATACATTTGTCTATTGTTCGAAACAAAAAGCAATGCTTTTAATGCCGGTGTTATCTGTGTATCCTAATTAATTAATTTGGATATTTAAACACACTAAAAATGCATTATTTCAAAATATTTTCATATACGACTAATATTGAGCTATGCCAAATAGAATGGTATATAATTTGAAGCAAATTGGTCCAGCCATTATCCAGAAGAAGCTTTTTAAAGAAGGGTCGGGTTTATGAAGAAAATCCAATATGGCTGCCATGTCACATGACCGATTGTCACCAAAAGTCACGGCGCAAAGGTTTAGACAGAGATCTATCATGTGTTAAGATTTCAACATTCTAGCTCTTACCAATTTTCTACAATTCAGAAACAAAATCGTGAGGAATAATAATAACCTCAAAAAAGATAACTAGAACTGCAAAGCAGTTTCGTCGGGGTCCACGTCGTTCGTTGTTGTATTCATCATTGTACGCCATCAAATATTAGACATGATAGCTATAAGTAATGGCACAACCGTTTCAGGAAACCATGGACAGTGCAGCAGAAAGCAATAAATATAAGCGTCAAGTCCGACATTTCTATACCATTCGTAGTCCGTAAAGGGCGTTCCAAGTCGATAATCGCAAGATCCATTTCCAAAACAACTTTTAACACTAACTCCCAAAGACAAAGGTATGTAGGAAATTATGCAAATAAGAAATAAAGCCGGTAACAAACAAGAGAGAAGCGGTCATCAGTTTTCAATGATGCCGGGCAGACAATGAATATTCCAGGCATGAATTCCATATCAAAGTTCAAATTCGTAGTCCGTAAATGAGTTCCATGTCAAATGACAATTAAACAAGTATCTCAGTCGCGCTTTAATTGCAACTGTTCATAAAGGCATCATGCTGATGTAATTAGCATGGCTACCTTTAAGGCCCCTAGCCCCAGGTTAAGCGGTATTAGATACAGTTTGAAAATGACGAGCGTTACAGACCCTAACCGATCAGATTGTGATTCAAAAGTAACGGACGATTACGTCTTTCCCGTTAATATGTGAAGACCTCATGCTACAAGAGGCGCCATCTATGATGTTACACATGACATACAAGATAGACGGTTACACTGGGCAACCAGCGCCATCTATGTTGTTAAATACCATGTACGTGATAGATATGTAAATAGGGATAACAGCGCCGTCTATGTGGTTGATCACAATGCAGATCGCCAGAGATTCTGAACATTTTGTCCATACCTGCCAACGAGAGTGTTATACTCAGTGTAAAATTTGAGAAACTTAGAATGAAGGCGTTCGATGGAGTATCCTTGACAAACTAGTTTTTTAACTAGCAACTTGTGACGCAGATTAAAGTCATCACAATTGACGCAAGATCTGACAAATGCTACAAGGCGAGATATGTATACGCCATATGCAGGACCCTTTGGTATATTGCTATCTAAATAAGGATAATTTACAATATCAAACTTGCAATTATCCCTTTTGTCGTAAAGGCGGCGTGAAAGGAGACCTTGTTCGTCTTTGTACAGATATAGATCCAAATAAGATGTATCATCAGGACTATCTGTTGCCTCCTTTAAATCCAATTAAGATTTCCTTCACAGCTTCAGCAATATGGGGATTATTTAACGCCAGTAGATCATCAATATACCGCTTGGTAAATGAAAAGGATCGAGCTTTAAAGATATTACTTTTAAGTAATTTCTGCATATAGTCGTATTCATATGAAAACTGGTATAGGTCTGCCAAAAGAGGCGCACAATTGGTACCCATTGGAATACCTATGCACTGTTGGTAAATGGTATCTCCGAATTTCACATAGATGTTATTAATGAGAAATTCAAGTAATTTATTAAATAATGTAACATCCCATGAGTGGTAACCTTTATAAAGAGTAGAACTAAAGAAAGCCGGATTGCTTCTGACATTAATGTAACGGTGACCTGTTTTAGTAAATACCGAGAGAATTGGCGACTTTCTCAAGTTTTAACCGGACGTCAACGATTCTCTCAAACTTATTCAAGCTCGGACGAGTCTACCTGCATATCAAAATTCAGAACAATCCGTTCAGTGCTTTTGGAAAAGATGTTTAAACGATTTGCTACAAATCCAAAATGGCTGCCAAAAAACGTGACATAGAAAGAAAACGAATTGCTGGACTGATAACAGGTACAGGGTAAGTTTACAGCAAAGTTTCAAGCCAACCGGTCAAACGGTCTGGGCGTCTAGACAGTAGCGCGATCACAAAATCGGTGAAATAATAATAACAATAATAACCAAAAAAAAATAATAATAAAAATAACAATAAGAGAAAACACAACTATTACAATAAAAATCCCGTTTGGAGAGAACGGGGTCCCTAATAATAATACGAACGATCTCAATAGGTGTCCCGCAGGACTACCTGCATGGACCCCTAATAATAAGAAGAATCCGAACAATTACAATAGGGCTTCCAGATATGAGGTTTGAACCTCTAAATATACAAATGCGATACTGGTGAGTGAACCACTAGGTCTACAATACTATAGCAATGAACTATCATCACGCCACAGGCTTAATTTGATACTGTACGTGGTCATGTTTTGCAGGTAATCTTTCCCCTTTATATTCTTTCAGACTTGGGCATCGTTGTCAAATGTAGTATCGGCAAAATCTCTGACCAGCTATTCTGTGCAGCATGCATTCCTGTTATATGCCAGTCAATAGCAGAAGAGGCGAAGGACCCAGTCATCAAGGATTTTGCACTTCTCAGATAGCCACTACTTCACCACTCAGGCACTGTCGTTTATCAAGGTCTAAATTGCACACAGTTTGATGAGGCATTATTGACGTCATAAACATTTCCGAAAATTCGATCAGAGTGGCATGACCAGATTCATATTATGTGAATGATTCCAGCTGTTCCATATAATGGATCGCCTATTGAGACTTTTATAATAACCCAATAAATGAGATTTAGTCAGACCTATAGTTGGAGAAAATTAGGTCAACCGCTGCAACACACTGCAAAGGAACCATCACATATAAGTTACACATTATTGCAAAGTTGAACACATCCCCTACGAACATAGGCTTACTGGTCTTGATTAAGCCCATTTTAAAGCTATTAGACGAACCCCCTATCGTATAAACACGGTTATTTGATTGAGTGCGAAAGGAAGGCAAATAAGGGGAAACCTCAATTAATCTCTCGTTACTTATGCTCATGGGAAATTAATTTCAGTACATACAGAGGTACGTGAATTGCCCAGTGGACCTTTTGTCACAATAGCAAGTAGAGATTGCCGTGCACCAATATCACACCTGTCACAAAAAGCATGTGAAATTTCCTATAAACATCACTCTCCAGGAGATATAAATCAGCAACACACCCATTGTCCTTGAATCAGTAAATGTATCTCGGGTACGCTCAGTACATCCTGGATCACGCAGTCGTCGTATAAAGGCTTCAAGGTAGACATCTGCATTTATCATTCAGGAAACTGCAAGCAACGTCTCTAGTTTTTGTTAGTATGACAAGTCTATTCAATTGTCACATACAATCAAGACAACGGAAATGTCTTCTTAGCACTCATCTCCCGTTAAGTTCTATAAAATAGAACGAGCAATATTTATCAACAAATGTATGTATGTATGCCTGTGGTTTTATGTCGTACTTAACAATTTTGAAGTCATGTGATGAGTCATTAAACGTGTGCACACATACTGTGTCTTCTTGTAGCAGGTCGAGTCCATGCCGCCACTGAAGTGTCATTGTGAAAACAATGGGCATGAAGTCCCATCCAATCATATTATACTGACACATGGCCAACCAGTCTTGTTTCCTTCTTCCAACCTCTCTGTGCTAAGCGCCAGGCTACAAAAATAACCATTTTATATTATCAAGAAGGACTAGTGCAGCAGGTGTGGGGTTTGAAAATAATTTCCAGGAGGTTGGGACATACTTTGTGTCCATCACACGCTTCTGTTGTATTCCCTTTAATGGAGTTCTGGTAATATATGCCTAGCATTATAAACTTGGGAGTAAAAACGGAAATGGACGTATTTTTGGTTTCAATGTTGCTGGATTTCAATGTTGCTGGGTTTCACTAGTGTTGTCATGTGACCGCCTCAATGTAGTCGACCCCAAGCTGGATTCGAATGTGTAATTGGGAAAAGAGCACTGAGGGCGCTTTATTTCAGTATTGTTCCTGTTGCACCCCGTTCCAACGTCGGAGAAATTTTTAGTAAAAATCTCCTTCGCAAAAGCCGGATTTTGAATTACACCAATTCTGTCTCCACATCGGCCTTGGCAACAGGACTGACGAGTAAACTTTAGAAAAGAGATAGGCCTAATGTGCGCCAGGCGTTATTTCCGTTCTACATGTAGCCTATGCTGTCGAGGCCGTTTTGCCAGTTTTGCTACGTGGCACAATTGCAATAATTGCAGGAGAATCGGTCGACCGTAACTGGCTTCTCACACGAATATCTGTGTATGTCACATTCACTATGTGAACGAAACAGAGGTTTGAACAACAAATCAAACAAAATAAAATATATAGCTGTTGCGTCCCTTTCAGTGACGCGGGGGTTCAAGCCCAGATTTCCTGTCTATAAGACACCAACTCCATGCATTCGGATGTCCAATGGTACTACGAGACCAATTAAAAAGGACCACAGAGGCCTGGTTTGCACAAATAAAATAACTTACAGAGAAGGTTTTCGAGAACACCTCTATGTTAGAATGAAATCTGTAGAGTCGGTCGTTCTAGGGGGAAGTATTCCGATGAAATTGCAAATAATCCAATATAATCCTCGAAGTCATGTGACATATGGCCAAAAGGGTTGAATTGAGTGTTATAAGATGACAAGATTTCAATAGCATGTATTTGTAATGGCTAGGGAATAAGTGCAAAATTTTGGAGTAAAATGATTATCTAAATAAAAACAACAGGGCTTCCAGCAGAAAGACTGAACCCTAATGGGCATTAAAGAAAACAAAATTAACAAAATGTATAAAAAATGAACATAACTGGAGGTTCGAAAGAAGCTAGTTGTGCAGTAACTACCACATCCTTCGTTTCAGTTGTCTCCCTTTACAATGATGGTCTTATGAGAACGTTGAGAATGCCATCAATAACAATCTAATTAAATCCAACATTCACTTGGAATTTTCATGACTAATTATTTTTAATTAAGACATATATTTGCAAAAAATAATTGTTTAAAACGGTGTTTGATTTTTGTGTTTATGATCTACACAAGTATTTCCTTTTGTATTGACACGATCTTTTTATTTTGGAAGGATGGATGAAAATTTAAATATTCCGAGTACGAGGGATGAGCCTCCAAAGAGAACATGTTAATTATGCCAAAATTACCAAAGTTGATTAAAGGAGAAAGTGAGCATTAAGATTTTCTTGACACTTTTCAAGGAATTCAGAGGCCTTTATTTTCATTTAAAGGCGATGAGTTGTCTTTTGAGCATGTGACACAAGATATCTATGTTCATATGACTATTGCTAGTTTTAAGATAAACATCTTAAGCGCATGTGGATGGAAAAGAAGAAAATGAAGTGAATCTCAGTTTTTGACTTACCATCCAGGAAGTTGTTGTAAAGTCTGGCTTTATCAAACCGTATAGCAGCAAGCATTCTCGTGGCGAAGATGTACTTTTTCGAATAGCGTAGATGTCCGACTATCACAAGAGTCACGTGAACATGCAATTGTTTCAAATGCAATCCCTGTTGCATACGGTACATATGTAGGTTACTACAAAGAATTCTTCATCATGCACACGAATCAATGGATGCCTACTGTTATCACCTTATTTATGAGAAGCTTTATGGATCTATTTTGACACATGCTCACAGGAGGACAATGGGGTAGAATCCTTCACCAAAAGCTCCGTGTAAATAGAGTAAATGCGTAAAACGTGGGTTGTCATTATGCTGTAGTCCATGCGTCGAATCAAAGACACTTCCATCGTATTAATTTCTAAGGATAGTCTGGCGACAAGCAGGAACAACGAACACCTTTTCAGGGTAGGTTTACCGCACGGCGGAGGCTATGTATAAAGTACGTGACGGTATATTAACGAGTTGTGCGCACCACGTTCACTTTCTCCTGCAAGGTTACACTCGCCTACCACCTTCGGCAACTCTCTCTCCAATCGATCCAGCCACAGGTTTGTACCCAAAGCGAGGCCCGCTGTTTTAACTATGTGCACGAACAGATAGATTGATGTACCTGGTTTGTGTGAACAGAGGATAACTGTCAACTGAATTAAGGTCAGAGCGATACGTTCTAATTACTGAGCTCCGGTGTAGTGTGTTTTACATATAATGCCCGTAAGAGCATGCGCTGTCCATATATTTTTTGTGTTCCAGTTAACTGTTGGATTTAATTTGTCATTTCACAACTGTACCAGTAAAGATGCTTTGTTCCTATTCTACCTGTTACGTACATATTGATCTATAAGCTGGCTGAAAGGCAAACGATTTGGTAGTACCACCAAGTAGAAGTCTTAAGATCAGCCTAGATTCTGGTAAATATTATGGCCAACAATATTATAGTAAAGGAGATGACATTCAGAAGTAGCTAGAATTACAACAGAGCTGGCGAACAAAGAGTCGTCTGAACTGAATCATCGATTAAGGCTCTCATGAACGTCAGAATGGACGGTATTTGACGACAGTCTAAACGAGAAAATCACCTGGAAGTGGTCTCCTTAGAAAGCCTTTTGAAAAGGTCAACAAGGGATTTCTTAAAGCACGGCACACAGTCAGATAATCAGAGGGCAGTTTACGCTTTACTTTCGGTGATTGCACGGCAACCGCACAGTGCATGAATGACAAGTGATCGCTCAAATGAGTATGATTATTACCTTCTGTCACCATGACAGACTGGCATGTGAGCTGGAGAAATAGTGAAGCTATTAAAAAGAAGTAGAAATTTGCACAACACAAAACAACCTTAGAATTCTTACCTATAGCACTGGCTAGTGTTTACCTGGGATCTCTGCCCGGTGGTAAACACTGACCAATGGTTTTATAGTTGGCGAAGTACATTAGCCTCAAGTTGAAGCAACGGATATCACATGACGATAACCGGGTGCATTAGATAACTTTGAGTATCATCTGTACTGAAACTGATATACTTGTCATCACAAATATAGTCTAATGAACCCTATATAATGAAATAAATATTGGTGGCCGTTTTTTCTTCAAGTTCATATTTTCGCGATTACCGCGGTATTTAAGTCAACTGCCGTATCGGTGGCAAAAAGCCATTGTGTATAAAATGCATTTCAACATCGTACTTATCACTGTACATTTATACAGTCAATAGTCGCAGGCAAAGGATATGCAGGACAGAATGCATGGACACACGTATTATATCGAGCTTTTTGTTGAAACTGCACCATTCACGTTAATGGGAAATTATGGGTACAGGGATGGATCAGACTACCAGTGTTTGATAATGGCTTGATGTTAGCGTGATTCTTGTAGCGAGATGGTTGTTGTCGGCTGTAGAGCTTCTCTTCAATAATACCGCTGACGGGTCCCAGGCTGCAATTACTCATACCACCTGTTTACTAATTACCTTGGAGATACAGCGTCACGGGTCCTCAGCTGCTACTCACACTACACGTATACATCAATAATCATTCGTTCGCTTCTTACGCTACTCTGTTCACTCTCACGTTACCATTTAATCTTCTGATTGCGCTACAGAAGAACAATCCACTTTGTACACATGGGAATTTAACATTGTTCTCTAATGCTAATGAGACTGCGACTTTCTTTGAGCAGAGATTTCTTAATGGAATTATTAACACGTGTACATATTCATTTTTTGTTTTGTTTACAGTCTGTGTACACGAATTCCTACAGACAAATCTAAACACACAGAAATATCCAGTTTTAAATTAATTCTGCACAAGAAGGCTTAATGTTAAATTCGTGCAGTTACTTTTACACCTAGAGTTTTCAAGAAGTATCATAACGTTTTAGGACGCATTGTCGCCTGAGTGTGTAAAGATTATGATCAACTCTCCACATTGACACAACGGGTTTGAAAAAGGTTAATGAATAAAATCTTGACCGAGGATATCACCTCGATTTAATTTAAAACATTATATTGTTGAAGTTGTATTCAACTTGTTGACTCCCCGGAAAGTAGTTTAGATTTAATTTGTTCTGCTTTTGTAACCCTTTTATATGTCTGGCAGCTGTTTACCTAATGCTTTCTTGTTTGTAGTATCAATCCATGTCTTCAGAAGCAAGTATTAACGAATTCATTTACGGCAAGAATCGGATCAAACCTTTGTCGATAAAACAATCTGAGCTGTACATTATGTGCAAGGTAAATTGCATGCAGTGTCATTAATTAGACAAGTAGACAGTTTTACGCAAAAGTTTAACCTTATCCTCACGAATGAAATTCACATATATGAGAGTACGGAAGGGAAGACCACGTTTTGTGGTATTAGGCCAAACACTAATTTCACCTTAATATTTCAGAGTAACTAGCGTATACATCGTTCTTTGATGATCATTGATATTGAGGAATTCGTTTACACACACAACAATATTCATATTAAAACGCTGAACACACTGCTAACTGTAGACAACCGTTTAGTTTGTAGGACGACAGCCTTTGAACTTGGGAGTGTTGAAATAGTATATGTATGCTAGTTAAAGCGGTAAAATGAATCTGTCTGCACTGTTATGTCAAACTTTTTATCTTTATTGAACATTAGACCTTCATTGCTATGTGGTACTGAACTTTTATCTGTCTTGCTAATCCCATTGATCAGTTTTCAAAGCCTGTTCTGAAACGTAATCCTTAAGTCATATTCACAAAAATAGATTTACAATGAAAATGGCTTCAGTAATTCAGGCCAAAGAGACACAAAATCAATAGAGAAACATGTAACGGGGTGAAATGGTGTCAGATTACCAATATATAAAACAGGGATACAGGAAAATACCCAACAAATGCTAAATTATGGTTCCATACATTTTAGCTGAACTCCTATCTCAACGTGGAACGCTCACATCTCTTTACAAATGTTAATATTTTTAACATTGTTTTATTAAAGGCCAGTAACCCGTCTATAATCCACAACTAATTTTCACATGTCCACAAGTTTACAAGATTCAGAGGGAAAGGGAAGTTTTTCTCCGAGTGTCACATTCCCCAAATTCATACAGTACAGATTCACTCTGAACAATAATAAAAATGTTGCTGCTCTACAGATGCTTGTATTTTCAGCATTTGCCCACAATACTCTCTGTGAGTGCATTTTCAAGGCTACATGGGTTGCGTCGTTAAAGGGACATATTGCCGACGGCGGAAAAATTGTGCTCCAGTATTTAACGTCATCTACACATAGTTAAGACTTCCAGAGGACTACTGACAAATATTTGACCTTGAGTTCACAATCGCATAATCAGTTTTATCGGTTCTTTCATGTCGCTATATTTACAAAACATGACCGAAGATTGACTTTCTGACAGAATTACCCTCCCTTGTAGCGAGATCTGTTGTGTAGATGACTGGAGCCGTTCAGTTAACTTCAAATATCTCACACGGTGTTGTGTTGTAATTATGCAGCCTACTAAACAACTTGTAATTTCAGTTCTGCCGTACATTTCGTTGGGAATTGCGAATATTTTATAGAACATGGGCGACAGAAATGTAGATAATATTTCAATCCGTCATATTGTTGGTTAGTAGATGTGTGATCCACGAGCGAAGGTTACTTTGTGGGAATCTCCGTGCTGCCTCATTTGCATGTTATCTCGTCGGGAGGACAGTTTACATCAGTGACGGATTTCCTCTTTTAATTGTCGTAAATGACAAAAAATATAGACCAATGGCGTTTCGTTAGTTCAGCTGAACCAACTCCAAACATCTGATTATTTTCGACAGTATATCCTTTAAACTGTGACAGGTAACTTTTCTCATAGATGATTTCTTGGGGAAATACTCGTCTAAGTAAATAGTTCTCACTCTGATGGTTGAAAAAAAATAAACACGCAGTCTGTGTTTGCATGGAAAATTGTCATGTATAATACATTAATATTTAACCTATATCCGCATCCATTAAATAGAGCAAAACTAGTATGACGTGTTGACCGTAAAAGTGACATGAAAACGGTAAGACATCGATGCCCTCCCAGTGATGATTCTCATTCATACAGATTTGTTTTATTTACTAGTGTAATTATTGTTTATTATATATATTGTACATCGTGACTTTCTATACAATATCTCGAATATGTTAGATGTTATATTTTCAAACTCTTTGCTATAAGCACTTACAGTCAGTTTCGCTTCTACCACAGACAATGCACAAAATCGGGGTGAGGCGTGAATTGCAACAAGTGGAAGATGACATACCCCTAATCCGGGTTCGAGAAACTGAAATTACACTCAAAATAACCCACGACCGGAGGACTTATGAAGGTTATGAAGGTTTTTTTG
This sequence comes from Liolophura sinensis, assembly GCF_032854445.1. Taxonomy (NCBI): domain Eukaryota; kingdom Metazoa; phylum Mollusca; class Polyplacophora; order Chitonida; family Chitonidae; genus Liolophura; species Liolophura sinensis. The sequence continues at coordinate 52,346,951 of NC_088301.1, read as the reverse complement.
TGTTTAATGGAGAATCGGCGAAACCACCGCCACCAGACGGCGCAACATGCACCCCGGACTTCCGATGGTCCAAGGCCGACAACTCTATTATATCAAATAACGTTGCTGTTTACGCATTTCGGAAGCGCGCTGCAATAATGTTCGAACAAAGTGAATGCAGATATACAGATAAAAGTCTACAGGAACTTAAAGAATTGCTACGAGAGAGGAAATTGAAATTGACGGGCTGAAAAAAAGGATTTGGTTGATAGGTAGGTTAAAGTTTCTCCATTCTAACTATTACCTCCCACATATAGGCCCTATGTACATGACCACGACTTTTCATTTTCGTCTATAATATGCTCCGTGGGATGTCTTTTACAGTACAAATATCATGAGATTTTCTAGGTATATTCTATTTTTGTTAAATGATCTCAACATATTTTTCACAGGTTAACGTTTGATGATGCAAACAGGCCTAGCACTAACGTAGAACCAGAGCCAGAGTTCAGTATGACATTGCCTGACTGTAGATTGTACAAAGACCTCCATCATGGCCGTCACCAAGAGTTCCCTATAACACATAAGGGAATAGAGGAGTTTTTGTACAGCTGTGACAAGAAGTACGACAAGATTCAGCAGTTGTACCAGCAGAGGTATACTCATTCTTAATAAATATATCATATACGGTATTTAGGTCGACAGTAAAGACTGAACACGTTTAAAACCATGGGGGTTATAATCATAATAATAATTTCTCATGCCAAATCTCATCGTGTGTAAATTGAACATATTTGCCTTACATAAACCCTACTGAAGCTCGGTTTGTGATATTTTTCCTCCAGATATCTTCGTTACGATCGTTTCTTCAACGGGGATACCAGTGTGTATATCAGAGCAGCAGTCTGGGCAGAGATGAAGAAAAATACGTCATATCAAGTGGATTTCAGCCTTAATACCGATGGAGTTGTTCAGGAGACCCAGTGCGAAGTGCAGTTGGGCAGGGCCCATCTGCACATTGTAAGCATGTAACCTGGGTGCTCGTTGCCCTGACGTCCTTCCACGGCACAGGCGAAGTTTTGACAGAGGTCACCTGCACACAGGTAAGCATCTATACCCATGATAGCCCTTGGTCGCCTCTGTAGCCTATAATCAGTAAGGTCTAGTATAAATATATAAGTCTAAAATATAAATATGATTAGAATTGTAAATCATGACAAAAATCAATAATCCAGCAGATATTAGTTTTTACATACAAAGTGAATGTAAAATAGTGAGACAAGAAGCAAACATCACATAAGTGTTGCTCAGGTGTGGTTCCCACTTTCCATTATGTTTCATTCCCATCTTGCAGGGAAAAGGCAGGAGGCTCATAATTCAGAAGTGCACCCTGCACATACAGCTGCCTTGTATCTTGAACATCACTACATGGAGATGACAATGGAAGATCATTTTCTAAAACTCCAGGTACGATGACCACAGTACAGTATAATTATTGACCTCAGCATTAACTGCATACTCTCATCAATGAATTGCTTGAGAAAAGTGTACTGTTACACCCGAAATTGATAAATTGCTAGGTTACTCATATCAGTGACTTCAGTGTCACATATGATGAAGGTTATTATTTTAATAACACTTATTTAGTTTGCTGTATTTTGTGTACTTCAGGTGTCACATATTAGTGACCTACAAATCCAGGAAATTGAAGAGGAAATTAGAAGGCAAGCATCGTATGTAAAATGGGAATGGAAATAATTGATATTAGTCATAACAGCAGTTTTGTAGAACATACGTTAGCAAAACTGGACAACTTCTAAAATAATCATTTGAACAAGCCATTATTAACAAATTTTTGTACAAAAATGTATGTAGGTATAACTTTAGCAGGCCTGTACAAAAAATCTGTAATATATGAAAGAATGTGCTGCTCAGTGTGTGTTGAAGATTGAAACACAATGGATATAGCATATTTAATAGTTCAAATCATGAAGGAGTAGTCACTAAAGGCCGCTACGGAATGCACATATTTTGCATTTTATTCAGTGAAAGATTTATTTTATTCTACGCCGTACTCAAGAATATTTAACTTATATGACGACAGCCAGCATTATGGTGGGAGATAACCCAGCAGGGCATGGGGGAAACCCACCACCACCTGCAGGTTGCTGGAAGATCTTCCCACATATAGCTGAAGAAGCTAGCATGAGCCAACTCACAGCGACCGCATTGGTGGGACCCACCTGGGTCATTACGCCGCACTGGAGCGCTGACCCCGTCAGCCACGGATGCCCCCTTCAGTGAGAGAATCTGAATAATCAAAACTGCACTTGGAAATGGTTTTCCCAGTCCTTGTGTATGTATTATTTCCATCTAAGTTTGTTTATCTGATTGTTGGTTAACGCCATACTCAACAATTTTTCACTTAGGCAATTATGGTCAGTATTGAAGGTGGGGGACACTAGAGAGCTAGGAGAAAACACTGAACTTTGGCATTTGCTGAGGGGTTGTCCCACACACTTAGGTGGAAGACAAGTGCACTCTCTTCCATGAATTTGAGAATGAACAAACAGCCACACAAGTGTTATCAAGGCCCCACAAGCAGCAAAACAGTGTGTTCTGCAATTCCATGCTCACGGTTTGGTTTGAACCCACACCTGATGTGGGTAGATTACTGTACTTAATGCATCAACAAATGTTTTGGATACACCTACATTATATATAAATCCTGCGTTTCATAATGAAAATATTGCTCTAAAGCATGACTTACATACTTACTTATGTATGGTAGCAAATAAAGCAAATATTGTGAGTAGAGCAATGTTTTCTTTCAGCTGTGTTTTGACGGCATACAATGGCATACTCAAAAGAAGTGTTTATCTCCAAACTTCACTTGGCTACAGTTATACAGTTAAAATATCACACTGTGAAAGAACAAGGCTGTGAGATGATTAAGCTCAGTAGCGAGCTGATCTCTCCTTCTCTGGAGCTCAGCTTCAGTGAGATTTAACTCCACGCAGACAATTTAACTGACCTTCTAACCAGCAAGTACAAAATATAAGGACAGGCTCAAGTTGTAGAGATCAGTGAAATTATCTGCATGGAGTTAGATAGGACAGAAGCTAAGCTCAAAGTAAAGAGAGAGTAGCTGGCTTTGAGCTAAAAGCTCAAAATTTTAAATGTCTTAACCAGACCTATAAAATGTTTCACATGTACCCTTTTACAAGCTATTTTTCTGTCGCTAAGACTGAATTATTGGGCATTCTGTTTTTCTTGGCAAAGAACTGTGGAATGTTCACATGAACGTTGAACCTGATATGGTATAAACAAGTCTTGGACATTAAAACCTTTGTCAGCGAGTCTCCTGGGTCACACTTAGTGAGGAGAGCACTTCTCTCACATATTTGATGATCACTGGCAGCACCACCAATTAATCTGACACATAACTGACTAAGCCTCCAGGTGTAATACCAGCAAGAAACTTTGCTGCATTTCTGTTCTTATAGTTGGAATAAGTTCCTTGATGAAGGATTGGCTGATGGGGTTTTTGAACTGGAATTTCAGTTCCATCACAATGACTTTAGTTCTTGGATATTTCTCCTTAAAATCAGATGGAGAATAAAACTGACCTAGATCTCTGGATGGCCACCAATCAATATCTTTAAACTGAAAATACAGAAAATTAACCCATGTAATGAAAATATTTGCAACTTCTTTCTCACTCATAACAAACATACCACTTAATTCATAATTTGTTCTAGCTAAACATAATTTCATAAGCCTTAAATAAAACTGGTCTCCTGATACATTGAAGGAACAATGTCATAAAAATAATGTAACTCAAATGCAGCCTCCCCTAAACAATAAAATATAGTTTTGAAAATGTCATAAGGGCTAGTGTAAAAATGAAATCTTTTTGGATCAAAAATAAAATCTGTTGATGATGCAAATCCCCTGTGTACAGTCTGTGAGGCAACTTCCTGGACACCTATAGGCATGGAAACTGCTGGTGAACAAAAAAAAACAAATGTTAAATTTTGGCATTTATAGATAATTTCAAATGTTTTTTGGAAGGGAGGGCGGGTCTCATGACAGTGGCTAGCAAATTATCATGACAAGTGTAACTCAAAACGTTTCAAGAGGAAAGGCTTATTCATGTTTATGGTGTGGAGGCATGATTTCTCACTTATGGTTTGAGCCATCTGATTTGATCCAGTGACATCAATGGTAAGAAGATACATATTTGGGGATACCATATCACTAGATATATCAGAGTTTACAGGTAACAAGTATAAAACAATAACTTACTCAGCTTAAGCTGCTTAGTGCAGAGCACATTCGATGCAAATATTCTGGACATTAACACACAGAGACATTATGGATGGGAAAGATGATGGCAGAGTGCTGGGCAGACTTACTTTCTTTCTCCCATTGCCCACTATCCATTCCAGCGTCTGTCTCCGCGTCTACCCCAGCCCATAAAACATCCAAAGCTATAATCCTTTCCTCTTCTACTCTCTTTATCTCCTCCTTTATTTCTTCCCTTCTTTGCGCCCTCTTTCTTGCTGACACTGTAGGCGATCGTTTCCACGAAAAAATATGGGGGACTGTGTTGGGCTGTAAGTCACGATGTTTGGCTGGATCTTTGTCAGTAAAGTAAAAAAGACAACATATAATATAATATTCATTTAATCTTACGGAACGCCACATTAGATGAGATTTGTGCGACATATTCTCGTTTAATTTAAACAGAATACAAACAATGTCACCCAGTTTTGCTATATTTCATGTATCGAGCACTTGCCATCTCTTGTACGGAGAAAGTAGACATAGTTATTCAAATCAAATTCTAAAAACATTCATATCTCTCCCGGCTTTTGTTACCCTGCATTTGCCACCAAAGAAATGCTTTAAAACAGTTTTGACAACACTTACCGGTACTTTCTGTGGTCTACTTGAAATAACCACACTCCGCGAAATGAGCCCGGCAAACTGTCATCCATTTGAATGGCTTCCACTTCGGCTCTCTCCGTTTCACGGCCTTGATCCACCTCTTTCTCATCTGAGCGTTAGATGGGAAGGCATGCCACCCTTGGCCATTGCCATGTGGGACACAACAAAGGCCAGACATGACCTCAGAAATGTCAGGGATAATGGCAAATGAAAACTTGAGTCAGCAGCGAGGACAGCGCCACCTGGGGATAACCTCCCCTGATAAATATGTATTGAATGAACAAACTTTAGGTTAAAACTACGGCTGCCCCGATATGTTAAACATAAAGATTTTTATGACTGAGAATGAGTATCATATATATGTATACGCATTATTACATCTGGACCCAATTGTTCAAAGCTGGTATAAGGCTTAATACCAGTATTAACATAAAGCCAATTCTTAAATTTTGCACTTAACCTAATGAAAATTGTGTTATATTATATTAAATGTGAACTAAAACTGCCGCTGTTATATTTTGTCTTTGGACAACAGCATTGGATACAGTGTTTGGCTAAAATTTTCAATGTAAAATATGGCTTAATACCAGTATTAACTCATACACTTTCGAACAACTGGGCCCAGATTGTCGTATTAATGCAAAAGATGCCTGTGTTCGCCCACTTCCTGCTAATATTGTGGTACGCAACAAGCAATATAGTGCTGAATGCACTGAATTATGAAATACTACGGCTACCTGACCATAAGCTTATAACACACCAAAAGTATTCAGATAATCGTGAGGTGACATGTCAGCTGTATTCTATGCCGTTAACTTCTAATGACAAGTAAAATGAATTTGTATCAGCATAATGAAAATCATTTCATACCAACGTCATGCTCAAATTTTTCTAGGGCTACCGTAAAGTTTTGTCGGCTATATACTGGTTTCGGGGTCAACAACGATGAACGAGTTATGTCGAGTTATTTGATTGGTGCATGATCGATTCAACCTGCCACAGCCCTATATTTAAGGTCTGGGTGAAGAAACCACGGTGTTGAGTCAGTGCGCAATGATTCATCGTTACCATCTGTGCCAGTGAATGCGACAACGTGACCATGTGGCTTGAGTGTTGTACATGTGGTGCCTAACATGTATATCGATTCCATGTTCCCAGTGACTAATTCAGATTGCTGACAGAAAGCTACACATAGATGAGGATTCAACTACTCTTAGGACTGAGAGGAAGGCACTAAGACAGACTCCTGTTACAATGTCAGGTATAATACCTGAATGCTTGACTTTCATGAACTAAAATATTTGCCTAGTGCCGATAGGCTGAAAACTAGGCTTTGGCATTATTGGTTGATTGAGCCGTTGATTGAGTGGTGTGCATGATTTTCCAGGGAAAGCAAGTTCACCGTCACTATCGTATACTGAGGGCATGCAGAATCATTTTCTTTTACCATACCATAGAAGTCTCCCATAAGAGTCTCCCTTTTAGATTGCCTTAAGACGTTGTATCTGTGATACTGTGGACGCCTACGTTTTGTTTGAAGAAAAAACTGACTATACAAATCATATACAACATGTCATGGCTGTGTCATATCTAGAGCAAATGTGTACATGCTGAATAACGACGTTGTTTGTTCCGGTGAATCCCATTGTTAAAAACATAAATCATATGATGATTAAAATGACGGTGTTTTACGCCAGTCCCGCGTGTTATCGAAACTGAGAATTACAGTATCTCGTTACTAATGCCTGTCACAGGAGAGCACGAACCAGCCAATGTTAACCAGACAATCTTCAGACTGCCTGAAGGAGTTCTCTAAATAACGGTGACAAATACGATATCTAATGTTTTACCGTTTCCGGTAATTTATAAAAACCAAAGACAAAAACAAATAATTTTACTGAAAGCGGTCAGATTCCATTTCTGATTTTAACATGACACATATGTCAAAAAAAGTGAATTAGATATTTGAGCATCATCCACGATCTCAGACGGAAAGTCGATATTTGTCACTCGCCTTAACGTCGTGTAATCGGAAGGAAACCGTACAGATAAATATGTTTACTTTTCTGAAATGACTGGAGCACATCTCGGAACCATTTGTTCGCGGTAGATCGAATTCTACATAGCCGCTAGGCCTAAGAACCCAGATGCGATATTGGCCTTTATCCGAGCAGGGAAGAAGTCCCATCTATCTAGCACTGGCACTGTCTGTAGATTGTCAGAATATATAGTGTAACTAACTCTCGCCAGAGTACCACACCTGCAGATTTAACTAGATCTGAAGCATGAAACTGTACACAGAAAATCCACTATTAAGCTAACCTTGATTCTGGATTTTTCGTACCGGTACATAGCCCGTTTCAAACATATAAGCGGATGAAACAAACCGAACAAAGAAACGCGGTGCAATTCTTTATTGAGATTACATACACGAATTTAAAATTCGATCTGGAAATGAAGATTTGAAACAAGAGATCTTAATATATAAACCAACTGAATGAGCCATTTTCTGCCTCTACGCATCTACATTAGGATCACTGCCTTAGGGCCTTGAAAGTATGTAGTACATATTTGCCAGCAGAGACGACAGTGTGATAATTGGCAAATGGTAGCTCGTAACCGGCGAAATATGGCCTCTTTTATGGACAACTTATATCATTTAGGATCTTATTCTAACTCTTCACGTAAATGTATAAATAGCATCGAACTGCTCGCCCAGTAGAACCATGGCTTAAACAGAATTATGTGAAAAGAATGCAGAGATGTTATTTTCAATTCAGTGTTTGCAAAATCTGTGAATCACATGTGGAAAGGTTCGTCAATTTTCGCTTAACGGAGAGGGTTTACCGCTTTTTCGTCTTACGGAGAAGTTGAGTATTCAGTGTTCAGAACTTATCAATCGCTTATTGTGTACTTTTATGTACTGTGCAGCGGTAATTAACTAATTTGATATTCATTTAGCAAGACTTCTCATATCCTTTCAATCAAAATATTTCACGTATAGAATCCACAGGTGTCTTCTTAGTTTGAACTTAAAGTCTTACCTTGCACTAAAATGAGATGTTTTAATGTCCATGTATCTTTTAATACACTTTTGAAAACTGAACACCTTAAAAACATTTTAGAATCAGAATTCATACGCCATCCCCGTGATTTACATGTAGTTTTTATAAATCAGTATGCTAATAACATTATACTACTTTCAGAACATAATGTTTCCAGTGATGAGTTGCACCATGTGGTAAATCACTCACGCACACATATTCACCATACCAATGTTTCCTATGCAGCCAATGAAACTCAGATATATAGCGACCATTAAAAGTAAGTGAGGTCAAGTTAAGATCAGTTTACAAAATGAAAGTCACTTAATTATTGAAAGAAACATTCACAATAGGGCTGAAAGTTGATGTTGACATTGCATTACTAGAGTTCCTAACTAACTGCAGTCTGTCAGAGGATTATACTGCCATAGCTACAGTCCTGTTAGAAACGTGTATCACCTTAATGGGCATTCTAACGATATCAGCACATACTGGTCGATTCGCCCGTGAACTAAGGCTGCTATAATTGTTGCTGATTGAATTCCATTCGTTATATGAGTCACACGGATGAATCCATGCATCTTGTGCAGGAGTTGTCACCCTTGGTCGGCGACAACGAGGACGACAAACAACGATCACTGTTTGCTTGTTGCACCGAGCAAGTCGCCTGATGGTCAGAATATGGCATCCAGAGTGTCTGGCTACATCTGTTGGAGACTTACTACCTTTCAATGAATGCCATGCCTAGAATACTGAGTGTCTTCCCTGTATCATTGACTCCTTCTCTCTTACTTGTTACCAGCTTTATTTACTGTACCGGTACATGTTTACAGTATTTCTTACATATTCTATTGGGAACTCGCCTTGGAACGTCCCTTTATGGCTGACGAGTGGCACACGAATGCTAGAAATCACGCTTAATTTTGTATCGTTTGCGTGAAGTGTATAAGTGAATAATAAAGTAGGTCGTTGTGATGTAACCCTTTTACAAAGGATGTTTTGGAGTGAGAGCGCACGTTGTTCGCCAAAAACCGTACATGCATGTGCAAAATTCATGGTATTACGTTATTGGTTGTTTTTGTGTCTAAATTTGTATTGACGCCAAACCGTGTGTCATGTCTGGAGTCATGATGTCATACAATCAGTATTGTTATGACATTTACTATTTTTAGGACTTTGATTTATTTTGCTGTTCACTATACATATATATGTACTGTTATTTCCAAACTATTCTCCCTTAATAATTTATTTGATTGGTCTTTAACCCCATACTCAAGAATATTTTACATTCCCTAAATAAGAACAATTCTCCTTTAAATATGGTTTCTATTTATGATTCCATGATCAAAAAACGAAAGGATCAGTATTTGCAATCTCGTATAGTGTCAACCATGTGTTGTTGGGAAAGAGATACATTTCCCCGCACACACAGTTCCACCAATGTCGTGACAGACTCATAATTGGTGAGTTTTCTGCAGCTCAATCATGAATCATGAATGTAACTTCTATGAACGTATAAAATGCTCTAAAACATTATTAATAATGCACACTGAACCAGAAAGCGGAGAGAACGAATACAAATGACAGATTCACTTGGTATATCAGTGTACAAAAATGATTTGATCTACAATATGTCGGCCAAGTAAAGTATATATTTCTTCAGTCGGTATTTAAATATTGCATTTAACTCTTAACCCAGGAAAAATAAAAAACTATATTAGCGATTCAGAACAGATTTTTCTCTTTGAAGTTGGCATAGAACCCAGATTAATATGATAAATATTTAAACTCTTGTAAATTAAAAGCTGTTTAAATTTTGCAAATGACCAATACAACTTATGAAAGATTGAAAAGTTCATACCATCTGCTATTACATAATGTCAAAACGCAGTAAGTTGTTTTTCCAATGTATCAATTGCTATATACCCAAAATCTACTTATCCTTTAATGTATATCACTCAATAACAGATGTGAAACTAGTATGTTGAAATTGTGACTTGAAACATATCCATTGCCTCAGTGATACACATATATGCAGAAAACATTTCGGTCAGCACAGAAATTTAAACAACTTACCAGAAAACAGGTCATCAAAATGGTTCGTTCTCCTTTGTGGAAAAATCAGCATCATTCATATCCTACAATACAGCGTGTTCAGTGGTAGTTTGCAAGGTACATTACTGATGCCTCCTTTCGCCAGCCTCGCTTAATTTCAGGGACGAGGCCAGTGCTTGGAAGTACGGGTCCATGTAAAGTGAATAACTCCCGAGAGAATATGATGTGATAATTTCGGTAATATATGTTTACACATCGGCTGTAATCTGCATCACATGTAAAACAGTATGTGTGAAGCAACGCCTACTATAACAGATTGCTGGATATTGTCTTGCTGCAACCCTGCTCTATGCTGTGCCTGGCTGCTGTAAAAACGCAGTTGCACAACTCTGCCTTAGGTCTCTAGTTCCTACAAACCTTGGCCTCAACGCTTGAGTCGATAATTGGCGTTGGTCCACATGAAAGCTGTTTGGCGAACTATTTGCTGAAAAGGTAATGCACACACATCGACCGATTTAGTGGGTTTATATGTCCTATATCGAGACGGCGGTTAGAATCATGAAGTGGTGTCAAAATGAATTCATGGAAAACCTATGCATTTATTTCCTTGCTTTCATCAAAGGCAGCCTATGGTATTTTGCAGATACAGTCAAAATGAATTTGTCAATAATAGCTTCAGGCAGACTCTATTACCAACTCAAAGAAAGCCGCCTTTCAATCGATAAAATGTGTTTCTCAAACCTTTTTTTCTTGGACATGTGGAATATATGTTTACATAAGCAGAAAATAGTTTTATGTAAAAACCAAGATTGCGGGGTACCTATTTTAATATAATTCTGTATATTACCAGTAAAGGATGTAAACACACACACACTGCAGGATAGGACTCACATGATCACTCTAAGGACATTAGAAACTGTATAATAAGTACTTGCAGTAGATATAACACCAGCTGTCGGAAGGTCCAGTTAGGTTAATTGCTTCTCTTTGCTCAAACACAGGCTAAATCCGCCACAAACTTTTACAGTGCGACCACTGGATTAAAAAATAACGTCTCTAGCATTTCCTGTTAACAGTTTAGATAGTCACTGAAGTGTAGAGCTGAAACATATGAAGCATAAGACAATGCATTGCGACCCAAGTTGAACAAAATATTTAATAATATATACCTGTATATGCTAGAATTGGAAGAGTTGTTTTACTATATGACCTGATACTCTGCATGTCTGAAGAAGTATTTTTGAGTCATTGTAGAATTAGTTTGAAGAAAACGAAAATTCTGATTGTACACAACCTTGTAAGAACATATTTGAACGTTCAAAAAACATATATTTCTGACAACAAGCCAGACAAAGAATTATAGATCTGAAAAAACACCTCAGCATCCGTCTACAGTATAGCGTGCCTTGTAGCATTTGTTAGATCCTGCGTGTTGGATGGCGAATTTAATCAACGCCACAAGGTATTTCTGCAAAAAACTAGTGTGTCAAGGTTATCAAACGCCTTGCGACTACTGACTTAGAACGTCATTAGTTTACGGCTGGTACCTGGATGTCTGTTTCGACGGATAGAGTCACTCCAAGTTTCTTACGTTTAACAAAGAGTGCACTTCTCATGCAAGTAAATATGGACAGAACGTTCAGAATCTCTGGCACTTTGCTTCATGATTGTGTCTAATTCCTCTTAACCCAGGGCTAGAGGCTGTATCTTGTTGGATTAGATCACCACCTTGGGTAGATGAACAGTTTCAATCAAAGTGCAACTGAGATACATATTTTGTTATCGACAACTTATACTCTGGCATAATACACGATTCAAATGTTAATTTCACTCAGTCGCCTAGACCATACCTTGCTCCTTCCCTACATCACTGAAAACTGTTGACAGCTTCTCTTTGTATGATCCCGTCCTATTTTCGTATTTTATATACTTTCTTTGTTATTTGGTAGTTTGTTTTAAGCTTTGTTTTGGGAATTGGCCTTGCGATTATTGACCTGGAACGTCCTTGTTGGTTGACGCCTGGTATACGAATGTCCGTTTCGTCACATAGATACGATGTAAGTGTTGTTCAGCTGTAATTCACTGACATGGGTTTAGAATATTGTTCATATTCTAATTCCGGATTTATCACAGAATTAATCTCATCCATACTTTTGCACAAGCATTCCGATGTTTGATTCTTGTTTATTAATTCACAACATTTATGTACCAGTTGGAGATCGAAATCGCACTTGTCTGTTAACATTTCTCCTTTCGGGTTTTGGGAATTCAGAAAATGATATCCTACCGTATAAACACTGTAGAAACCGAACAAGGGTCGTCCTTCTAAGCCGTTGCTCCCGTGCTTCCTATGGACCCATTTCACAGTCATGCTTCTCGCAACTATTTCTTAAGTGACGTATGTTGCAGGTCATAGCGACGCAATTCGTTGTTATTTACAATATCGAATCTTTTGTGAAAGTGGGATCCGACAGCTCGAGGATAACCTGTAGGCCTAAGCGTAGATCTATAATTCTTAAAATCAAGTTTTAACGGGACATTGGCACCTTGTTCAAAGAACAGCCTAGTTTACAACGATGATTGAAAAAGTTGTTTGTAACATTGGGTAACTGATTATTTCAGGAAGTGCCTGTTGTGTCACAGAAGGTTTATAACTGATTCTTAAGGAAACATTTTGTACTGGAAAAAAGCTAACAAAAAACAACTCTGTGGTCAACATAAAAAACACTTCAGTTTTCTTCTATCACGAGTACTGTAATGAGTAAGTGTCTATTCTGTCGATAATTTAGAAGGAAAAGAAGTGCAGGCTGTAAGGATTGTATTAATTACCAATATGCACAATTAATGTCTAATTATTACTTTCTTGGCAAGCGAAGACTGAGTGGAACATTATAGCAAGTATCGTACGCTTTACTTTACGGAATTACATGTGACAGCCACAAGGGATTTAGATATAAAGTCATGTAATTAGCCTCGGAAGTTTCCCTAGGCGAGACATCTCAAGCCGAAAAAATGGGATAGAAAGCCCGCATCTAAAACATAAAACAATGGAATTTCCAGGTCAATAATCACAAAGCCTTTTCCCAAAGCGATGTTCAACACAAAACTAAGAACTAAGAGGGCATATAAAATTAAAAAAAAATAGGACGGAATCGCGCAAAGAGAAGCAGATAATAGTTTTCAATTATGTTGGAAAGACGCAAGGTATGCTCTAGGCGAATAAGTAAAATCAGTATTTAAATAATATGTATCTCAGTTCAGTTGCGCTTTGATTGCGGCTGTTTATATATCCTATATGGCGATCTAATTCAACATGATGAATATAAAGTCCCTATCCGTGGGTTACGCTCCGTCTATATCTAAATGTCCTTACAACAGAATTATACTGATTGTAAAACGTCAGAAACTGAAGAGTTTAGGCGTTTGATGGAATAACCTTGACGCACTAGTTTTTGCAGTAATAACTTGTAACGTTGATTGACATCGTCACATAACACACAGGATATAACAAATGCTACCAGGCGAGATATGTACACGCCATATACAGGGCCCTTCGGTATATTGCTGTCCAAGTAAGGATTTCTTTCCTTATCTCAAACAGACGTTTCGGCAGATTCTTTAACTATTTTTCTGAGAGTATGAGAGGAAAAATATTTGAAATTTCTAAAGATGAAATGATTCATATGATATCTATCGTCAAAATAAACAAAGCAGTCGGTAATGATTTGACATGTCATCGAATGATCAAAGCCAACCGTATATATGAACCGCTAAGATATCTTTTCAGCGTGTCTTTGACGAGCAGGCAATTTTCAAAAAGCTGGAAAATCGCAAATATTATCGCTGTTTAGAAAAAAAAGATGACCCACATCAACCATCAAACTATAGGCCAATATAGTTGCTTAGTTGCATTGGGAAAATTATGGAAAGGATAATATTCAAACATGTGTTTAACCAGAGTAGAATTAGAACGTTTTTGTGTGACACTTTCTCTCTCGTAGATTGTATGACTAATGTGGATCAAATATTGTTAATTAAAAAAATCTTTCAACCTGGATTTGAATAAAGACGCGACATTGATTACTTTGAGGTTTTGAGGAAGCCTGTTCCATTCCCTTGGGGCTGATGATCTGATGAAATGTGTGGATACATTTGAAGTTTTGAGATTGAAAGAATAAGATCCAGTTGGGTAATTGTGAACGTCAGATGTGCGAGTAGCAAGGATGAGTATCTGTGTATTTGTGCAAGTGAGAGGATTTTGTGGTTCTTAAATATTGGACGTGTTACCCCATAAAATATTTGCAGAGGAAAAATTAGAGAGTAGTACAAAATAAGCAGTGTTTTTTGTTGTTTTTTTTTTTTTTTTGACATTTGCTCGCATTAGTTTGATGATGCCAATATTTCTGGATACCTTCTTACTAACAAAGTCAATATAAGATGTTCATTGAATTAAAATAGGCTCCCAAGAACTCGTGTTCTTGCAGGCTGGCTATTTCTACGCCATGCAAATATAGAGGTGGCGGAAGTGCCTTATTTTTGGATACATTTATGTGCATGTATTTTGTTTTACTAATATTAAGGGACAAGCGGTTAGCTGTCAGCCAATCGAATATTTTATGCAACTCTACAGATATAGTGGATACAGCGTGTAGGCGCATAAGTGCAGACACTGATCTCATCAGCAAATAATGTAAAATCCAGAATATCTGGTGATGCTGTGATGTAAAGGAACAATAACAATAATATAGGACCGAGAATGGAGCCCTGGGGAACACCACAATCTACCTCACGGTCTTTTGACATATTTCCTTCAAAGGAAATTGATTGGGATCGGCCAAATAGATAGCTCTCGAACCATTGAGCACTGTGAGCTCGAAACCCATAGTATTCGAGTTTTTGTTGAAGGATTTTGTGGTTGACAGTGTCAAAAGCTTTTGACAGGTCAAGGAAAGACATGACAGAATGTCGTTTTTGCCGTTTTTGGCACCTACGGGGTAGTTGTATAGAGTGCACGCCGCATGTGTAGTAGAGTGCCCAGGTCTAAAACCAAATTGGTTGGGCGAATTGATATCATTGGCTGTCAGAAAATCATTCATCATGTTTACAACCATTTTTCCATTATTTTGCTCAGACTAGGTAATACCGATATGGGACGGTAGTTTGTAATGTTATTGGCGTCACCACCTTTAAAGATGGGGGTCATTTTTGCAGATTTCAACGAAGGCGGCATACATCCCGACATAAGGAACAAATTAACTATATGTTAAGGAGAATATTGAAAGTTTTCTTCTACAGGCTCACCTAGAAAATCTGAAAAAAATGTTTAGGGCTTGGGGTATATCAGCATCCAAACTGGAAGCAAGAGTCGAAAAATTCATTAAATCTGTTGGAAATGATACTTTTATCTGAAACAGATAACCCATCAATATTAAAACATTTAGGCATGTTCTTGCATTTACCACGTCCCATTAGATTGACTTGTTCTGAAGTGTTTTTTCGAAAAGAGTAAGTTGATGTTTCAAAGGGCTGTGCTTAGTTTTTCATTAAAAAGACACACGTGTTTGCCTGGGGGGCGATAAATAATTCCAACATAGAAATTTGATGGAGCAGTGATCTCCACTTATATCCACAATCTTCATCGAAAAAAGAAAGATCATCGCATATCTTGCAAGACTCAAAAGGGCTATAAACATAGAGTGCAACACCTCCTCCCTTCCGTTTATCTCGGGAGGCAGAATATAAAGTGTAGCCTGGCATGGAATACAAGCATTCGGTTAACGGGTTGAGCCAACTTTCCGAAAATCCAAGGACTGAAAAGTTATGACTTTGAGTAAGGGTAAGGCATGTAATTTCGCCAAATTTTTTGCTAAGCTACGGGCATTTAAATGAAAGGTTGAAAACTGATTTTGATTGTCATAATCGAGGGTTTCTTGGTGTTGAGTGGAACATTTAGAGCTATAGTATAGTCTAAATTACTCCAATATGCAATTTCATGTTCGTTGTCATCAATATGAGTTTTAGATGCATCATATCCATTCAGTTCAATTGGATTGAAGCACATCTGGTCAATAATATCAAGATTATATGTTGGGACGGTGGACAAGGCAATTGATGAGGAAGTAGGTGTTATGTAGGGAACATTATGGAATGGCAGGCGGGAGAATGAATTGTGAGGTGGAACAAACATAGAAGAGTCTGTGTCATTATCCATATTCAGTTCAGTAATATGTGAATAATTCTGTACAATTATTCCATATAAAATACCCAGGATGACTGTTAATTATGGGTGTAAGGCACACATGGAGAAGTAATACATTTGAAAAAATACATAATGAATACAAAGAAAGTGAAAAGCCGATTTGCAAAAGAGCAACAATATTTACACAAAAAAAACTAAAAATTAACCATACGGTTGTGTAGGATTTTCTACATGTCACACGACAAGGTAAGTGGATGTATTAACATGAGGTGTCAACATAAAGTCGAAGGCACATAGCCCGTGCAGTGTGGGTGGATATAATGATTAGCTGTTGAGAGTTGAAAAGCGTGCGCACACTGCACACTACGACACAGGGGTCACGAGCAGTGTCTGACCGGTTTTCACTGTGCATCGTCTTACAGTAAAGCAGCGTGCATGCAAACTAGTGAAACTAGGAAAGTGAAGCTGCACATTGTCCAAAGTTACCAACTGAGAAACAAAGGGAGGGGGCATTTATTTTCATACTCAGTGAGCGAGTCGCTAGTTCTCGGGGATAGACACTTCCTTATTGTCCAACAAAGATTTTTCCTCGCAAGAAAAACACACCTTTTTCCCTTCCATGTAGTATCTATTCCTCAGATCCCTAGCATTGTTCTTTCGACGCCCGTCTCCGGGTACCAGATCTTTGGTTACAAATAAAGATGAATCTTTAGACATGGGAGACTTTTGAGCTCTTTCAAGCTAAGAGAGGCGCTCGAGTGAACTTTGCCGAGTTTACATGTACCTTGTATAGTGTATGTTGAATGTCACTCACTGAATTCATCATAAAATCACGGAACTTTTTGTGCTCATCGACCCCTTCAGTCTCAACTATTACTTCTCCCACGTCGCAAGGATCACTGTAGTCTAGACCTTTAGACTGGCTTTTGTTGTAAATCTTTTGTCAGGGTTGTCAGAATTCTGAGGTTTGGGTGGCATGGTGGTGGTTCTTGTTGTAGTTTTTACTTAATATGCAAGCATGCATGTATGTACAGGTACATTTACTTATGTAGACAATACTATTTATTTATTCCAATCTAAGGTTTAACCATTTAATTTGTAATTGGTCATAATTTTTTATTGTGAATATCTGTAAGGCTTAATTCTTGTGCTTATTTTACTTTTTTACTTTATTCTATTTTATTACAATATAATTGTAAGTTAGCAGAATCATTTTCGAAATACCATATTTCAAATGTTGCAATTAAATGTAAATAATCTTGTTGAGGAAAACCCCTCGTGGCCACTGGCTGTGGGCAATCCACTATAAATAAATAAAGCATTAAATTAATTTAATTAAATTAATTCTGTGATTGTAGCCAAAATAGTGTGGGTAGCATGTAGTAAGTACTCGAAATTTTGCTTCAGAGCTGCAAGCAGTCATGTGTAACCAACCCAGTTTCTTCAACAAAGTGAAAGGGATACACCTAGCCAGCCGCGCTATATATGATAACATAAATTTGAAGGCCAAAACTGAAACCCCGTAATACTAAAGAAGCTACTTTTTCTACTTGTAGTATCTGTTTCTTGTCCAGTTACAAAAAAAATATGAACTCTCTTACGGCCAGGTTTTTCTAATGACAGAAGAATGAAGTTCTTCGCAGGCAGAGTTGTGTGCACTGCTTGATTTCTT
Organism: Liolophura sinensis; assembly: GCF_032854445.1. NCBI lineage: Eukaryota > Metazoa > Mollusca > Polyplacophora > Chitonida > Chitonidae > Liolophura > Liolophura sinensis. Next base: position 52,329,049 of record NC_088301.1, on the reverse strand, counting down.
AGCCCTGTTCATATGCGCATACAAATGGGCACAAACAGACAAAAAGTTCTCTGGTTAAAAAGTGTCGTATTGTGGAGTTTAAAACGGTTAATAGTCGTAAACATATGTCACAGAATTACCCTGTACAAAAACAAATCCACGGGAACACCTCAGTAATAACGGTAGTATGGAACGTCAATACGTGGATAATTAACATGTGTTTATGTGGTATCAGGTTGCAATACTGAGTGAGTGAGTGAGTGAGTGAGTGAGTGCTTGAGGTTTGACGTCGTACTTAACAAATTTTTCAGTGACGACGAAGGAGTCCGTAAAGTGCATGCAATGTGCCTCCTTGTTGCACGACGGATTTCACCACTCTTTTATCTAGTGCTGCTTCATCCAGACGCCTTACTGAAGGCAAGTAAGCCGCCCCGTCCGAGCCATTATACTGATACCACCAGTCGTTGTAGTATCACCTTCATGCTGAACGTCAAGCGAGGAAGCTACAACTGCCTCTTTTAAGGTCTTAGGTGTGACTCGACCCAGGATTGACCCTGGATCTACCGCTCGCGGACGCTCTACCAACTGTGTTATCGGGGCCAGTAGGTTATAATGCTTATCTGTGGTGAATAAGGTTACGATATTGACGTTGTGAATCAGGTCATGATATTGACATGTTGTGAATTAGGTTACGATATTGACATGTTGTGAATAAGGTTACGATATTGACATGTTATGAATCAGGTCACGATATTGACATGTTGTGAATCAGGTTTCGATATTGACATGTTGTGAATCAGGTCACGATATTGACGTTGTGAATCAGGTCACGATATTGACATGTTGTGAATAAGGTTACGATATTGACATGTTGTGAATAATGTCACGATATTGACATGTTGTGAATCAGGTTACGATATTGACATGTTGTGAATCAGGTCACGATATTGACGTTGTGAATCAGGTCACGATATTGACATGTTGTGAATAAGGTTACGATATTGACATGTTGTGAATAATGTCACGATATTGACATGTTGTGAATCAGGTCACGATATTGACATGTTGTGAATCAGGTTACGATATTGACATGTTGTGAATCAGGTCACGATATTGACATGTTGCGAATAAGGTCATGATATTGACATGTTGTGAATCAGGTCACGATATTGACATGTTGTGAATCAGGTCACGATATTGACATGTTGTGAATCAGGTCACGATATTGACATGTTGCGAATCAGGTCACGACAGTTGCATAGAAGTGGTAGATAATAAGCTTGTTTTGCATATAGAAAGTTCTTTTTAGCAGTGGTTATGTTACACCACCATGACCCCAAGGTCACTAGTCACAATTTTATTCTCGCTTGATTGGGGCATCGTCATAGAGTGTGTTGTTTGTGATGCCCCATTTGGCTTCAAACATCCTGGTTGACCGTGTAGACTTCGTTCTCAAATATCCTAATTGACTGTGTACATTTTGCTCATGTTCTATGTAGTGAATATGAATTATTTTACAACGTCGATGGCAATGCTGTCATTAATTATTTAAGCGAAATTCATTTATACAGTCACATATAATTCTAATATACATTTCTCAATTCCAATTTGCAAGATTATAGGTGTTAAAAATAGGAATTTGGCATTCTAGATGTATCTCGCTTTTGAGTTGTAACGGGTTTTAAAAATGTCCCTGTATTTTATTTTATTCTGGGTGCTCTTATCGCATCAGAAATAATTTATTGTTTCCTGGCTTAAACATGTTCTCACCGTGATGTGGCTGCAATATTAACGATGTAACGTTAATCCACGATCAATCATTAACACGGTGTACAATGTGAGTGTGTAGATACATACATAATAGTATAATACCCCCACCTCAAGAATTTAACGGCGATTTTTTTCACGCCTCTCCTCCTAAACTACTGCTCCTGAACAGATTTTGATGAAACTTACCATACCTCTTGCCTGTCATCTAAACTTGCGCATGCCCAAGTTTAATGTCAATCCGGTAATTACTTTCATAATTACGCCCATTTAAGACTTTGTGTGATAGTGCTTTTCCGTGCGTTCAGATTTTGACCATGCAACTACTTCCTTAAGTAATGAACCTATTTCCCTGAAACTTTTTGAAGCACACATTTTACCTATGATCTAAACTTGTGTATTCTTAAGTTTAATTACAATTTTTCAATTTTAATCTTGTCTGGTGACAAACGAACAAGTGCATCCATGTTATTGCTCGTGCTATGTCTAATTTCTCTTTAGCAACATTTTTGTCACACAAAAATATATTGTCATCTTCGGATAAAGCACCAAAATAAGTTTCCAACTGTCTGGGAACTGCTTAAGCTTTAAGTAATGGATCATCCTTGCAGAACAGATGAATATCATTTCGGCGTAAGATGTCCTTCAGATCTCTCTAAAGCCCACATCAACGTTCTCATAAGTGCTTCGTATAAGTAAATCAATCTAACGAGTCGTCTTTACGTGGAATTCATGTGTTCAGAACGGATTTGAAATTCATCCAGACTTGTCTTAAACCTTTCGATATATCCATGCAAGGTATTTTTGTTTCTGGATATTTTTGTATGAAATATCGAGTTCCGCTTATGACAAAATTGCGGTAATCAGCCTCTATATTATGAAACCAGTGACCACCTGACTAATCTTTCACCTATTTCAATATCGTCGAGATATCCCCACTAGTGCTTTTGCCTTGATCGTATTTTAAAGTGTACGTCCTTGGAGGACTGCAATCCGTTTTGAACGTGTGACATGCCATTGCCATTATCTACGCAATTAACTATACACAAAAGGATTCGTTGCAATGTTATACCTAATAGTCAAAGCCAACATGGTAGATATGGTAAAACTGAATAGTCACCTTAATGTATGTACTTCCAGGCCGGCCGTTACCGCAGGAATGCGGAGAAACAGTGGAGAAAATTTAGTGTATTGATCGCTTACTGAAAGATGTTCTCGTAAACCATCTGCAGATAAGCGCAGCAATATCACGTAACGTGCATGATGGTGCACAGAATGTTCCCCATAAAATCCTCAACAGGCATCGTGAAGATCTAAAGTTTTGTCTGAAATGGAAAGCATTGCATAAGGGGTGGGGGTGGGGGTTGAGGGGAGGGGGCACAATGATCTCGACCTACAGCAGTTAAATTTCGAGTTCGTACAATTAAGTCGAACTGTAAAATTCTATTGAAGGGGAATTATTCCCCTACCCATACCGAGGGGTGTAGGGTACGTTTACACCACGACAGCCAGTGCGCCAATCTTTAAGTTCGTCACAGATCAGTTTTTCGGATTTTCTTCTTTTCAAAACGGTTCATCGTATATCTAATTTAAATCTTGGCCCATTGCTTCACCCATAACAATATTAAAGCAAAACTAAAGCATTAAGGTGAAGATTGACAAAAGCTCACTCATCAGTGAAATGCGGCCTCCTGTCGGATTACCTGAGTCAAATTCACATTTAATAAACAGTAACACGAAAACACTGCAAAGGGTCAGCGCCCGGGATGACGAAGCAATCTTTGACTTAAGTCAAAATTTTAATCATTAAACTTTGAATGTGCCTTTCCGTCATTTCGACTAAAATTTGTTCTACAGTAACTTACCCAGAATTTACGTTGAAAAGTAATATTTTGAACTTGTTACATAAGAAATAACAATTTAAAGGTGATATGAAATTTTGACTTAAATCCAAGATTGCTTCGTGATCCCGGGGCCAGGCGTCTTGGATGCTTAGTCCATCAGCAAAATCTGGTTTCTAGATGAATACATTATAAATGACATACAACATAGAGAGTAATGTTTGTTTTCTTGCGTACCATATATATATACAAGACGACACTAATACCGTCGTCAACTAGCATTCACAACTGCTTAAAATTAGAAAAAATAAAATAAAGGTTTTAATCAGAAAGCGTGAGTTTGAATTAACGAGTAATATGACACAATTAGTCTATTGTCAGAAACTTCGCAAACTGTGAGTCTAATGCGCTAGAGCGATACAAAATGTTTGTTGTTTCTTAGATGAGTGATGAAGCGGAACAACGGTGTTTAAAAAGATCAGCTTTAAACATGCCATTGTCTTATTAGAAAAGACCGCATTGGTGAGAGACTCCTGGGTCATTAACCACTGCGGTCGCTGTGAGTTCAAGTCCAGCTCATGAACTCACAGCGACCGCAGTGGTTAATGACCCAGGAGTCTCTCACCAATGGGTCTCACTCCTGGGTCATTAACCACTGCGGTCGCTGTGAGTTCATGAGCTGGACTTGAACTCACAGCGACCGCACTGGTGAACGACCCAGGAGTTTTTCACCAATGCGGTTGCTGTGAGTTCAAGTCCAGCTCATGCTGGCTTCCTGTCCGGCCTTACGTGGAAGGTCTGTCAGCAACCTGTGGATGGTCGTGGGTTCCCCCTCCCCCGGGCTCTGCCCGGTTTCCTCCCACCATAATGCTGGCCGCCGTGGTATAAGTGAAATATTTTTGAGTACGGCGTAAAACACCAATCAAATAAATAAATAAATAAATATTAGAAAAGACAGAATTAGAAAGGATTTAGATGCGAATATAATCTTAATATGTTGTGTATATTTTCAGTGTTCTGAGGGTTATTTTGATGAACTGCGCTGTGTAAAATAGTGACACTGACATTAATGTGCAGATATTCAAATGTTCTGCCAAATTCCATATGTATAATGGCGCCCTAACAAAGGAAGCTACAACGGACTATATAATCACATCATTGTGACAAGGCCTACCTTACTGAACAATAAGATACGGTGTGTCATCAATAATACGCGTGCATGCATGAGAGGAAAGTTGGGTTGTTTTAGGGGGTATCTAATGTTGCATGTTTGGTTTAAAATGACACTTATCACATATGCGGAGATGAACTTTCTACAATAATCCTTAGAAAGATAAAAGTAGAGTGTGTTACAAAATGGCATATTATTATCTCCGAGACTGATATCAAGTCAACTTTGCCACTAGCTGGTATTTTCTGACTGGGGGGCGTTAAAATGCATGTCATGGTCAAAGGGAGGTAATCCATGTGCTCTGCCCAGTGGCTTGGTAAATCTCGAACAAAGGAATGTCGTTGTCAGAATAGGCTATAGCATAATCAGTAGAATACACATTTCATGCAATGTGCATTCGCTCAAACATCAACGCAGCGTGTATCGTTATTACTAGCTACAGAGGCCGATGACTTTAGCTCAGAAGTACAGATGATCACAAGCGTTAGGCCTATATTGAAAACAAAAATATATTAGCCAAGAAGCTGTTGCCATCTATATAGGCCAAAATATTAAAAGTTGAACACATGTAAATAAGCGGTAAAACTGATGTTTGTTATATTCCGATACCGTATGTAGATTTCTGTTTCAGTATGAAAACCTCCAACAGAACAGAATGAACAGGCGTAGAACAAGAGGTAAATATTCGTGTTACAAGTTCCTTGATGTCTATCTATTACACCAGACCCGTGTGATAGACTGATACACTGTTAATATCGTTTTTAGACGGTAATGCATTCAAGAGCCGCCATCATGGTGGAAGGGAGATAAGCACGGGGGACTGGTGATTTTTGAAACACATCTCCCATACTTAAGCGAAGGACAAAAAACCGATCCATGGTCAAAGGGAAGTAATCAGGGAGAAACCTACCACTATTTCCTCCCTTACATTGCAATCTTGGTTAATTGTTAACTAAAAGCAATGTGAGACCAAATATATGCGTGCATACGATGAATTTATCCTACGCGGTTACAGATAATACATCGTAAGGTTAAACTATCATATTTAAAATTATTTTGAAAAGCCGAATTAATCTCGTGCAGAGTTCTGTGTTTTGTGGATGGTGTATATGTAGGCCTACAGATTGTATGGTATAATATAGCCTGTATATTATATAATATCTCGTAGCTACATTAGTCTATCAAAAGACATGTATGGCAACATAAATTCAGCATAGGCCACATCCTCGTGTTCCATACCACAAAATATTCGATTTCTTTGTTGTATGTATTCACTAAACCAATGGCTCACAAATTTGTTTGCGTAGGTCTGTATGCATGGTATGCAGCATAAAACTGTCATGGGTCTTTATAACAATGCAGCCAGTAGGCCTATAATCTGATTATGGGGAATGTCGCCGATGTGATGCTAAAATAGCAACATTCCCCCGATTCACTTCCGCAGTCACGGCCACTGCTATCGCCTTAATGTGGAGAATGTCGCAGAACTGCGGCTTTAGCCTCGACATTCCCAACATTCAGATAGGACCACATTCGAGAGGAACAGCCGGGAACTGACCAACAGCACACTTATAAATAATAATATTATCATTTATGTTCTTATATTTGCCTGGTGATCTCGCGGTCTAACGTGCTTGGTAGTAAGTAATAGGCCCTAGGCTAATATGTTTTAATGGTGGTAAAATTATGATTCATAGACTTTTGATGTCCATGAATGATTCGACCTATTCTATACAAGAAGTCATTAAAAATAAAAGAAATTTCACAAAGGCCCTAGATATTTTCATTACAAAGGATTTTTTTACACACCAATTCACGACATGAATTCTTAGGCAGCAAATAACTGGGTGTACAATGTGGGCTCATTTAGCTATGCAAGTGCGCTTTCAGAATGTCACGGAGAAATCGGATTGTGAGGAATGTCGCTGATATGGTGTCTAAGTCCCAAAATTTTCCACTTTCCGACCAGTACCTCGTCTCTGTAAAGTGGTGGAATCTGGGGATTGTCGCAGAACTGACACACAACCACTATGATCCCAGCTTTCCGACGAGCTTTGTTGAAATGACAACAACAACATATATATTGTACTGTGTTAGACGTGCATGAACTTGTTGGCACAAAAGCATAGGCTTGAGCATTACATGCATTCTACCATTTGAATCATCAATTAAAGCGTAGTGAAACTCATGCTATTTTTCGGATTTCTCCTATTAATTCTGTATCACTTCGAAGCCATCAAAGCCTTTATTATTCGTTTCAAAACTTGCCTTACAGTGCTACAATCGCTTATAGGCCTATAATAGGTTATTTGAGAAAGCTGCAAAAGAAAAATTTACTCAGGCCGAATATACAACAGACATATATGAATTATTCATTTTGCAGTATGTTTTTGTGTTGTTGTTGTTGTTTTTTTTTGGTGGGAGGGGGGGTTGTTGTCTTGTTTTTCTTTTTTTTTTGTTGTTTTTCTTTTTTTATTTTTATTTTTCTTTTTTATTTTTTTTTTAGTGAAATTTTTTATCAAAAGATAAAGACTTTATAGCTTAGAGACTATAACCGCAAAGCCAAAAACATAATAAATGTAAACCTATAGTTTCCCCCCTATAAATGGCCTATGTACCACAAAGTGTGTATTAAAATGTGCTGTGTATTACAGGCCACGGTACTCCTAATACATTTTTTTTTATTCCATTAAGATACACATGTAGCCTGGGCCCCGGCATTCAGACGGCAGAAGAGCTTTGTCCCCCCGTATTGATTTGCACTTCACATGCATTTGCACGCCTCACACGCTGCTCTTTGTTTGTGTGCAGGGTTTCTCGGCCAGGCCAAACGAAGCCTGTAGTACGATCTCCCTACACAAACAAAGAAACTCTGTCACGATTAGAGCACCGTGCTTTTCACACAAGTATACACAATGCGAGGGACTACTTTAACTAAACATGTGACCTAGTACAGAGATGATGGAAATGTTTTCTCTATTGCAGTACAGGTTTTCTAAATTAGCTGTTCACCTAATTCAGAAATTAACAATTCAGTTTGATGAGGAAATGGGATGCGCTTTGTAGCGGAATATCCTTACAAAATGGACGTAAATTATGTGAAAGAGTAGTGTCGCTCAACGTTTTCTCTCGAGAAAACGATTGGAAAGCGCTCCACGGTCAAAGGGAGGTGAGCAAGAAAAGTGCTCGCCCAGGTGATCTCCCTTTTTTCATCAGCACCTCAGCTCACCCCAAGCACCCCACTTTGCACCCAGTTATCTCAGATACTGATGAATCATATATTCACTGACAACGATGCTGATAATATAAATACAAAAGTACGGACATCATAATGTTTGCTATCTACATGCAAAATAGTGTATTGAATAACTGTATGCAGTAGTTTCATTGTCACATTTGCAGGAATTCCATTTGCATGAAGTTATTTCCTGAATTCCTATTGACTGTATCACGTGGGTTTGTTTTTTCAATATTTAAAATTGTGATATTTAACTTAAAGTAGTGCATTAATTATCATCGCTCACACAACCAAACATGGAGGTGTAAGGGAAATAATCCATGTTATTCCAGTACGGTATCAAATTACTTCCCTTCGACCATAATAATGTTCCTGTGCATTTTTATTATTATTATGATTATTTTAATTACATCTGGAAGGCACAACCAGGGATAGAATTTTTTTTCTTTCTGTCTTTCTTTTTTAATCCGATTTCAAGTCTTACTTTATTTGCTGTAGTCTTTTAGAATGTGGCAGACGAGTTCTATAGGCCTAAACGATCATTTTGTAAAAAAGCTTATTCACCTGTATATTACATCCTGTAATAGTTTGTGACAGTCTGAACCTGTCGCCCGTCCTCCACCATAAAGCTGGCCCGCTGTCCTCCAGTTGAAATATTGTTGAAAGAACAACAGTCAATTAGCCTAAATGTTGCCCCGCGAAGTAGAAATATCGTTTAGGAGAACCGATTGAGGTTAACACTTTCTCTTGTTTTGTCGCCAAATGTTAAAAGTATCTTAGGTCATCATGTATGTGTTTTCTAACCAAATTCAGCTGGTCTTTTTAACGGTGTACTAGTGCAACTGATTTCACGGTAAGTGTCGAAATGGTCACGGTCAAAGGGAGATAATTTGACAGAAAGCAATATGAATTACTTCCCTTTGACCACTGGAAGTCGCGTATCGCACTCCTTTATATAATTTACAGATTATTAGACCTTTAAAAAAATACATGTTTGAAGAAAATTCCAGACTCCTGATGTATTTACGAGAAAATGATATTCTAAACAACATAAAAAACGACTCGCTAGATGTACTAATTAAATATTCAGATGTAGGCCTATACTTTTTTTTTAGGATATTAGCTGGAATGGCTTCAAAGCCGAACCCTCTTAGATTTGTGTAACGTACTCTTAAAGAAGTATAATTTCTTAATATATTATCTACAAATTGAGTTTCCCGATGGTCTGGTCCCTGATGATGACAGGAAGTGTTTTATCGGTAACACATACGACGCATTTTACATGAACAATGTATGATAAAGAATTTTGATATGTATTTATTAAAAGGTGTTAGTTCTAATTCTCTTTTATCACCACCTTGTAACTTTTTGTTACTAAGTTGGATATTTTTGTTACTAAGTTGGAAACCAAACGAGAAGCGGTCTTCCCAGTATTAAAAGTCGGAAAATCGGGAATGGCGCAGTTCTGGTGTTCAAGTCACAATATTCGCTGTATTCCGACAAATATTTTTATGCTGCAAATTCTCGGAATGTTGGGAAAGTAGCAAATCTGCGGCTCAAGCCAGTCAATTCCTTGAATTCCGACACTTCAATCGCTGTAACGGTCGAAGGGAGACAATTTGATTACAGCGCAAAATATAACCAGAGCCGGGGAAGGGGGGGGAGGGGCTCCGTGGCTGAGGTTTTTAGCGTGCCAGAGCGGTGCAAATACACCGGAGCCTCTCGTCAATGCAATCGCTGTCAAGTTCATGACGGCTTTCTCTCCGGCCCTACGTGGGACGGTCTGCCAGCAACCTGGAGATGATCCCGGTTTCCTCCCACCCAGGCACAAGTTGTTAGCGAAGCGATATGCATACGATCTGATTTTAATTAGATATTCTTGAGTACGGCGTAAAACGCCAATCAAATAAATCAAGACAATTATAACCGGGACACAAAAACTTTTCAGTTAACTATGAATTGGTTACCTCGTGAACAGTGATACAGAATGCAATAGTATGTGTGAGACACGATGATTAGTTACGGGACACACTTTCAACTTTTACCAGTTCCTTCATGCATATACGTGCCTCACTGGATACAGGTATGTATAACGTTAAAAAAAATTGAATACACACTGAATATCTTTAGTCTGCATATTTGATATATTACCAATACAGAATGCATTCACTTCATTTGGAATTTTTTGTTCCATCTGTCTATGGCGTTGCGGCCGCCACCTGTGTCGCTGATGGGTGTTTCATTATATCATACTTGTACGTCTATGGTCAAAGGGAGGTAAGCAAGAGTGGGGGAAAAAAGTAAAACTTAAGTGTTTACCTCCCCTGGACCCTAACACCAAAGCCCATATCTTCTAGGGTAGTGCATAAAGTGGTCATAAATGATAATTTGTTTTTCCTTAAATTTAGTTATTGCTTCATTAGACTTTCATCGACTAGTGTACATAGATTTCATCAATTAACAACTGCATATTTCATTTTTACCCTCTAGTTTAGAACTGCACAAGGTTAACACTTGTACCATAACTGAGCCTTTCAATATCAAGAACTGGTGTTTTGTCATCAGTTTAAGCTTGATGTTATTTTTCAAAATAATGTATCTTGTATAAATTATCTTTAAATGGATTGTTACATTTTTATCTCCGAATTATTGCGAATGATTTCCAGCACTGGAAACAGATTGGTGTCCCTGGTCAGAACGTTACGTAGGGTTCCTGCAACCTAAATACACTATAAAGTTTATTAACTAAAATATACCCGGTTCAATTCAATAAAAATTCACGGCTAAGCTATATGTCGTTCAGTTAACTGATTTTTACATACTTAATGAGGTGTGATCGTCAACTCAACGCAGTTCACGGTACATGTAACCGTGTATCTGCACATTAGCTGTTAAAGGGAGGTAAGGCTTGAAAAGAAGGTAACAAATTCAGGTGCTTATTTCCCTTTGACCGCAAATGCACAGCGTAGGTCGCAAGTTATTTCGAAGTTTAGGCATCTTATATATGTATAGGCCTATATATTGCCTATGTACTAGAATGAATGATTATGGCTTAACGCCACATCGGCAATATTTCAGCCATATCGTGGCGACCTATGTACTAGAAAATGGGTATTAAAATGTGCTGTGTATTATAGGCCACGGTACTCCTGATACATTTTTTTTATGCCCATACGATAGACATGTAGCCATGGCCCCTGCATTCAGACGGCAGAAGAGCTTTGTCCCCCGATATTGATTATATGCCTTCAATTCACATGCTTCACATGATCCTGTAGCACGATCTCTCTACACAAACAAAGAAACTCTGTCACGATAAGAGCACCGTGTTCTTCACACAAGTATACATAATGTGAGGGACTACTTTAACTAAACAGGTTACCTAGTACAGAGATGATGGAAATGTTTTCTCTATTGCAGTACAGGTTTTCTTAATTAGCTGTTCACCTAATTCAGAAATTAACAATTCAGTTTGATGAGGAAACGGGATGTGCTTTGTAGCTGAACATCGTTACAAAAAATGGCCGGCGTGAAAGTGTAGTGTCGTTCCATGTTATCTCTCGAAAACACGATTCATAATCACTCCACGGTCAAAGGGAGGTCAGCATGAAAAGTGCTCGCCCAGATGATCTCCCTTTTTTCATCAGCAACTCAGCTCACCCCAAACAGATACAGATGAATCATATATTCACTGACAACAATGGTGATAATATTAAAACAAAAGTACGGACACCATTATTTTTGCTATCTGCATGCAAAATAGTATATTGAATAACTGTATGCAGTAGTTTCATTGTCACATTTGCAAGGCATGCAAGTAAAATATTTCCTGAATTCCTATTGACTGTATCACGTGGGTTTGTTTTTTTAATATTTAAAATTGTGATATTTAACTAAAATTATTGCATTAATTATTATCGGTTACCCTGTTTCGTTAGCTGGTTAGTTTGTAAGAGTTCATAACTAGCACCGAACTAGCGAGCGCCGTGTCTTCCGCCACAGCTAACTTTATTGTCAACAACATCAATACAAAGTATATGGTGTAAGGGAGGTCACTCTGTAATTACGTTACTCTAGAAAATATGCATATATTAACGTTACATCCCCTTTTCATAAAAAAAATAGAAGTTTTGGCTTTTACATCCAATTAGTTAAAATATTAAAACTGAATGATTAATGAAACAAAAATGTTCATAATAACTCTAACTGAGAATATCCACAAATCTGAACACAATTCAAAGTCCAATCATCACTGAAAAGTCCACGCGAAGTGAAATGTTCATTGCACATACAATTCGCCGAATAACATAAAGGATTCACTTATAAACAGTCCATGGAAAAAAATGTCTTTAAAGACACCCATAAAGTCATTTAACGATTAAGCGAAACCACAGAAATGCCTCTAGCAATACGATATTCAGTTCTTGAAGAAAGTTAACACATTAAAACACAATATTTACATAATCCTTCCGATAGGCTGGTTTACAAATAACCCTTCCACTGGTGGTTGTTCTGGAATGTCAAGGACTGTCCAGTTCGCGACGCCTTCCGAAACAGCTCGATCAGCAGGAGTTGGTTGAGATGGTTTCATCGGTGATTTATTCACAATCGACTGTTTGGAATATGCACTTATTCACGTACTCCTCAATGTCACGATTCATATTGGCCCAATAAATAGTCTCTCGCGCTCGTCTCAGGCTACCCTGCACACCAACATGACTTGAGTGTACTGTTGAAGTAAGCTCATCTCGAAAGGACAATATCACTTGGCGTCCGCCTTTGAAGATAACACCATTTTGGGCGTTCTCTAAATGGAAAATAGACCTGTAGACTCGGGTCAAGACGATCTTTCTGCTCATGCCAACCATGTAGGATCAATCTGGTGAGCCGAGTCAGTGTCATGTCGGATTCAGTTGCTTGCTGAATCGATTTGAGTGTCTTTTTAGGTGCACCTTGTAGACTTTTCTTGCATGTGATCTCCAGAGGCTTGTGGTCTGATTCGACAAGAATTTCCGTCCGTACAGGTGGGTTTCAAATCTCTCAAATCCAAACACCACGGATAACAGCTCCTTCTCAATCCGAGCGAAGTTTACCTCAGTCGAGGTTAGAGACCGAGTGGCAAACGTAATCGGGTGTCCATCCTGGAGAATGCAAGCACCCAGTCCATATTCAGATGCGTCACACTGCAACACTGTTTCCTTTTGGTCGTCAAAACACTGAAAGACAGAAGCAACGGATAGTCTCTTTGATTTTCTCAAAAGCTTGTCCCTGAACTTGGCTGTACCATAGAAACTCCCACAGAAGTGTCAGATTTCAGAAGATCACGCAGGGTAATTCCTGAATGTCCAGATGCAAACTCCTGAACATAGTTAATCATGCCAAACAAACGACCCCAAGGAGTTCCAAATGTTGTGAGATAAGTAGGCCTACTATCCTCAATGAGTTCTATATGCCAGAAACCATTTTTCGCATTTACTGTTGAAAACACTCTTGCTTTGTTGAGGTCTGGTAGTATACCGTCGATTGTCGGAGTTGAGTGATGGTTTCTCTTGAAAGCTTTAGTCAGTGACTTATACACAGACGTAGTTTGCCAGAGGGCTTAGTTATAACCACCATTGACGATATCCAATCGGTTGGTTTGTCCACCGGAGCGACAATACCTAGTTTGGTGAGTTTATCCAATTCGACCTTGACCTTGTCCTTAATAGCAACAGGTTGTTTATGTGTCGGGAGATTCACTGGTTGAGCATCTGATTTAACCTCAAGCACAAGTTTATCTGCTAACTTACCTTCTCCCTCAAACACATGATGAAAGTCAGTTTCTGTGCCGTTCCATGTCAGTGTAGATTCTGGCGTTGTTGTTGTATGGAGTTCAAGCACTTTCTGTGTCACTGCTAACAGATTTGTTCAAAATGCTTAACAGTCACTAGTCCCATTTTTTGAATAGCATTTGACCCCAATATTGACATCTCCGTCAACCACAACTCCGTTCTAAAACGCTTCCAGTTAGTTGCCACATTACCCAAGAGATCTAGTTTCGGTGGAAAAGGAATATATATTGGTATTTGCATGACGCGCGGCTGGGGATTATGGTCGTTCTCGTCTTCCATACTTTTTTGCTGGAGTTTTGTATGTAAAGTGAAAGTCACGGATATTTGCGCTTACAAGTACAGTTTAATACGTAAGTATGAATATAAAATTATCCCTTTAGCAATTATTTTCAGTCAATGCTCAGCAAAGGAACTTTGAATAAAGTTAATTTTGAGAGATGGTGTTTTTTTTCTTTACTCTTACTCTTTATTTGTTGTAGTCTTTTAGAATGTGACAGACGAGTTCTATAGGCCTAAACGATCAATTTAGAAAGAAGCTTATGCACCTGTATATTACAGTCTGTGACAAACCTGTAATAGTTTGTGACAGTTTGGCCCGGCCCAGATTGTGACAACATACAAATTCGGCTGAAAAAACTTCCTCTTTTTTGACATGCTTTTGAGTTGATGTTTTTAAAACTATTAAGAGCAACGTGATAAATTATGTCTTATCTTGGTTGTGATCTGATGCAGTGGAGAGACTAGATAAAAAGGCTAATAAAACAGTCATGCATTCTAACGTCTGCACATTAAAGGCAATGCTTTTCTTTATCTTCAGTGAGTACGGCGTAAAACACGTATCAAATAAATAAATAAATATCTTCAGTGTGACAAAATTACCAACATGATGGCACAAAAGATTCAAACTCTTTACAAAGTGTAGGTAAATATCACAAGTAACAAAATATGAAGACATATGTGGATATGGGCCCTATAAATATTCTTTCATTCTTACAGTCTGGTCGGTATTATAGCCTGTCACTCGTCCTCCACCATAAAACTGGCCCGCTGTCGTCTAGTTCAAATATTATTGAAAAACAAGTGAAATAAATAGCCTAAATATTACCCCGCGAAGTAGAAATACCGTTTAGGAGAACCGACTGAGGTTAACACTTTCGCTTGCGTTGTTCCTATATGTTAATAGTGTCTTAGGTCATCCTTAATGTGTTTTCTGATAAAATTCAGCTGATCTTATAAACGGTGTTATAGTACAACCGATTTTACATTAAGTGTCGAAAGTCACGGTCGAAGGGAGGTAATTCGATAGAAAGCAATATGAATTACTTCCCTTTGACCACTGGAAGTCGCGTATCTCACTACTGCATGTAATTTTCCAATCATTAGATCCTTAAAAGAATACATCTTTGAACTAAGTGTCGAAAGAGTCACGGTCGAAGGGAGGTAATTCGATAGAAAGCAATATGAATTACTTCCCTTTGACCACTGGAAGTCGCGTATCTCACTACTGCATGTAATTTTCCGATCATTAGATCTTTAAAAGAATACATCTTTGAACAATATTCCAGACTACGGATGTAATTACGAAAAAAAATGATATTCTAAACTAAAACAATATCAAAGAACGACTCACTAGATGTACTAATTAAACATACTGATGTACACTTTTTCATGATATTAGCTGGAATTTATTTATTTATTTATTTGATTGGTGTTTTACGCCGTACTCAAGAATATTTCACTTATACGACGGCGGCCACCATTATGGTGGGACGAAACGGGGCAGAACCGGGGAAAACCCACGACCATCCGCAGGTTTTTGCCAGACCTTCCCACGATATTAGCTGGAATGGCTTCATAGCCGAACCCTCTTAGATTTGTGTAACACACTCTTAAAGAAGTATAATTTCTTAACATATTGTCAACAAATTGAGTTTCCCGATGGTCTGGTCCCTGCATGACAGGAAGTGTTTTTATCGGTAACACATACGGCGCATTTTACATGAACAATGTATGATAAAGAATTTTGATTTTTATTTGTTTAAAGGTGTCAGGTGTAATTCTCTTTTACCATCACCTTGTAGCTTTTAAAGTTTCACAAACACTAAGTTGGATATTTTGCAACAAAAATCTGAATGAAAATCTAACGTGAAGCGGACTTTCCTGTATTAAAAGTCGGAAAATCGGGAATGGCGCAATTCTGGTGTTCAAGTCACAATATTCGCTGTATTCCGACAAATATTTTTTATGCTGCAAATTCTCGGAATGTTGGGAAAGTAGCAAATCTGCGGCTCAAGCCAGTCAATTCCTTGAATTCCGACACTTCAATCGCTGTAACGGTCAAAGGGAGACAATTTGATTACAGCTCACAACATTGCCGCCTTTTGTAGATATAGTACACCCTGGGTCTTTAACTACGCACCGTGCTATAAATATAACCGGAGCCGGGGTGGGGGGGGGGGGGGGGGGGTGGGGTGGGGGGAGGGGGGGGGGGGGTGGAGGGGCTCCGTGGCTGAGGTGTTTAGCGTACCAGAGCGGTGCAAAGGACACCAGAGCCTCTCGCCAATGCAATCGCTGTCAAGTTCATGACGGCTTCCTCTCCGGTCCTACGTGGGACGGTCTGCCAGCAACCTGGAGATGGTCCCGGTTTCCTCCCACCCACGCACATGTTGTTAGTGAAGCGATATGCATACGATCCGGGTTTTAATCAGATTACCTCCCACCATAAAGCTTCACACCGCCGTATAAGTGAAATATTCTTGAGTACGGCGTACAACACCAATCAATAAAAATCAAGACAATTATAACCGGGACAAAAAAAACTTTTCAGTTAACTATGAATTGGTTACCTCGTGAACAGTGATACAGAATGCAATAGTGTGTATGAGACACGATGATTAGTTACGGGACACACTTTCAACTTTTACCAGTTCCTTCATGCATATACGTGCCTCACTAGATACCGGTATGTATAACGTTAAAAAAATTGAAATTATTAGTCACACTGAATATCTTTAGCCTGAATATTTGATATATTACCAAGACAGAACGCTTTCACTTCATTTAGAATTTTTTGTTCCATCTGTTTATGGCGTTGCGGCCGTCACCTGTGTCGCTGATGGGTGTTTCATAATACCATATTTGTACGTCTATGGTCAAAGGGAGGTAAGCGAGAGGGAAAAAAAAAGTAAAACTTAAGTGTTTACCTCCCCTGGACACTAACACCAAAGCCCATATCTTCTAGGGTGGCGCATTGAAGAGGTCATAACTGATATTTGTTTTCGCTTAAATTCAGTTATTGCACTCATTAAACTTCCATCGGCTAGTGTTACACATGCACATAGATTTCATCAATAAACAGCTGCATATTTCATTTTTCCCTCTAGTTTAGACCTGCACAAGGTTAACACTTGTACCATAACCGAGTCGTTCAATATCAAGAACTTTTGTCATCAGTTTAAAGTTGATGTTATTTTCCAAAATTATGTATCTTGTATAAATTATCTTTAACTAGATTGTTCCATTTTTATCTCTGAATAAATGTGAATGATTTCCAGCACTTGAAACAGCTTGTTGTCCCTGGCCAGATTTGTTACGCAGAGTTCGTGCGACATATAACCTAAAATACGGTATAAAGTTTATTAATTAAAATATACCCAGTTAAATTCAATAAAAATTCACGTCTAGCTATAAGCCATACGTCGTTCAGTTAACTGATTTTTACATACTTAATGAGGTTTGATCGTCAACTCAACCCAGTTCACGGTACATGTAACCGTGTATCTGCACATTAGTGGTCAAAGGGAGGTAAGGCTTGAAAAGAAGGTAACAAATTCAGGTGCTTATTTCCCTTTGACCGTAAAGCCACAGCGTAGGTTACACGTTATTTCGAATTTTACTCATCTTCTTGTACGAGAATGCTTTGGTTGTTTTAGATGTTAGAATTACACACACATGACTTAAGACATCATTGTCAATTTCATAAATCAATGTAGCAATATTTTATAACTTTGTTTCTGTAATTTACTTCTGTTAAAACCATTCTAAAGCTTACTTATTAACTTAGTTACATCTTTGAACTGAAAACAGGCAAATCACGATGCAAATCCTATTATGAGAAACATATTTCATGAAAACTGGTTTAGGCAGAAATAAATTATTTTAATCTCGGATTGGGGCAATGTCGTACATTGCTTACTAAAGTTGTATTGTTCCCTAAATCCCGATCACGAAGTAGCCGTCTCAAATGGGGGAATGTCGCAAAATTGCGACCCACTTGAACGAAATCCTAAAAATCCGACCATACATTAGTAATATTCTCCACTTCTTATCTGAGGGCACACTTTGAAATAAAAGACAGTCTGGTTTCTGTCTACTTAATGTTTAATCTGCATAAGCGGCCCGGGTAGCCTACTTGGGACGATTTAATCATATGCCGGGTATGCTATATTATTTATCAAATTTCAAACTAAGTTGTTCGTGACGCATACAGTTTTAGATCTTCATGAATAAATGTATTATATTTCATAGTATTTTCCTCGGAATCTAACTCTTTTTGTTAAACTGATTGAATCGAACCTTATGCTGATTGATTGATGAAACTTGAGGTTATGCCGTGTCAATGTGGATATATGGTCAAAGGGAGGTAATTTTAAACAACTTGCAAAATTACCTCCCTTTGCCCACAGACAGAATAAGAGTAGACTCGATATAAGCCAAAGTTTTATTGCGTTTGTCGCTTGTATAATATATATGCAGTCTGAAACAACTATGTTATGGGTGTAATATATGGCCTACGCATAGTGTAACTGTATATAATCACTTTCTGTGGCTGTTAGAATATTTGTCGCCTCAATGAAAGCTTAAACAATCTATAACATCAATCTGCCAGTGTGTGTTGTATTAGTATGAACAAATACAAATATGCATAGAATATTAAGTTTTTCTCCTTTTCTGTAACACGTAGCTGTACGTAACGATGAAACTTATAAACAGTACTTAACGTTGCATTTATATGATACACATGGTATTATAATTTTCGATCAAACTTAAGTAGGGTTATATTGATACGGTACACATATAGGCCTATACATAGCCTAATGCGGGGCCACCATTATTTGGAATCCCGGGCCAGTTGAACACTAAGGACAGGTAGAATACTAAAATTTAAATATTCCCTAAGGCATCTACATTACAAAACATATCTTAAAATATTTATGTATATATTCAAGCCGGAAAGTGTTGGGGGCAGGTCATATTTTATTAAAGGGAGGTAATAGATAAAAACCATTATCAGCTTATCTCCCTTTGACCACTAAAGCGTTTGAGCCTCCATTTGTTCATGTTTGTGATACTATTTTTTTCTTCTTTTGTCAATAATTATTTGAACTGTAAAAAATACAGTAACATTCAGTCAAAAAATCTTTGTCTCTGTTGTTGTGTTACTGTGAGAATCGTTTATAGGAGTAATCTGATTAATGAGGCATAAAATCATGGTTAAATAACAAAATATGGCCGCTCCAGGTCATTCAGCATGTCACAATGAAAAGCTAAAATATACCTCTTTGTCATAAATTCAGCCAAAAATTCGATTTCTTTTTCCATCAAAGACCTATTTAAAAAAGGAAAAAAGTGAAACAAAGGTACTATGTGTCATGCATCGTGGTGATTGTTGTATACATCGCGCTCTGTAAAAGTGTGAAATTGGGGAATGTCGCACATTGGCATTCAAGTCTTCATTATCCCTGGATTCCGATTTTAAGCAAGACGATATCTGGTAGGCGCACTTAAATCTGGTGAGTGTCGCAGACAAGCTCGCACTGTGTACTACATTTATGAATGTAGAGAGTGTTGCAGATTTGTGGCGAGTTCCCCAATGTCAATGCATCTTAGCTCGCACAGTTTATCGTACCTACAGTCAGGATAAGTTCAAGGTTTGTCGCCGATTTTGTGGAGATAGCCATTGTCCTTCAATTTATTTTTATTCTGTTTATTTGTAGGAGTGGGATGTAACTTGTACTCAAGAATACATCAGTAGTGTGATTAATACTTATGGATAACCGAGGTCAATTTTAATATATGTGTGGAGAAAACCCGGAGAAGTACACCGCCCCATGGCATGTGCCTGGCTTTTTATTGGTGTATTCATTGCATTGGTGTTTAAAGCCGGGCTTAAGTTTTCTTACATTGTCAAGGTCATACACTACCAAGGTCAGAAATATAAAGCTAAATTAATCCGGAGTAGGCCTAAACTACGGTACTTTCATCAGATATTTTTTCAAACCCCATGACCAAAAGCTGCAACTGAATCATTGACGTAGAAGGTAATGTCTTGTTGTTGGCCATATTACGCCTGTTACCTTTCCGCACGTTCCTGTCGCTGACCATATTCCTCATGTTGGGTCCTGCTCCAGCCATTGACCATGCTCCGACTTCAGAATCAGTATACAGACCTGTGTCATTCGATGTCCACATTCAAATCTAGTTCATGCCTGGAGTCTTTAAATGTTAATATTAATATGGTGATTAATAAAAATCTGTGGCGAATTGCTTGTGATTTGTTTCCATTTAATGTCACCTCTGAAATGAGAAATTTTTAAGATTTGTATATAGTGAGTTTCCCTATATCCGTCTATTCCCGTGTATAAGCCCGCAGTGTGTATCGCACATATTAAATTGGAGAATGTTTCATATCTGTAGCAGCATCCAGTGCCATATTTGCCTATCCCAGGTACCCTGGCATTTGTATTGTATCTGTATTTGACGGGATTTTTTACTCTGTTTGGCACTGCACAACAACCAACCCATCAAAATAATCCCCAGAACACATAAAGTATACAAACCACCCCAAAATATACACTAACTAAATCGTTCTAATTAAATGAAATTATCTTGTAAGACAATGACATGGACAAAAAGATGCACTTTCCAAATTTTAAACAAGCCTTCCCTTTAGGGCACTCTACCCACATTTCTGGACATTTCTGACAAGAACAGTGCCAACTTAATAATCCAGTTTACAGTTTATGTTGGTTACATTTCTTTAGCTGTTTAATTATACGAAATATGATTTTTTAAAAATCACAGGCAGGATGTCCTACATTAACAAATGATTGTTGTTTTACATGATAGTTTACACGTGTATATGAGAAACACAAAGGGCATAATTAGGTTAATCTCCATTCAGCTGCCGGTTTTATATATGTTGTATATATTCGCTGTTTGAGAACGATTACTTTGATCCTTATATTGTTGAACTGTGTTTAGTGTAAACCAATTAACACGTGGTCAAACGCAATTTTTGTTTATCTCTGACATAAGGAGACCCTTAAACTCGTTTAACTACACATGTATATGCCTAGTCTGTATAGCACATCTGGGCGTGGGGAATGTCGCATTTGCGATGAATTCCCCAATATCCATCTATTCCCGTTTAAGCTAGGCCTAGTCCGTATGTAACACATGCTGGATGTGGGGAATGTCGCAAATGTGATAAATTCCCCAATTTCCACCTGCTCCCGTTTAAGCTCCCGATTTGTTACGCAGATGTATGCAGTGTGTCCCACATCTGTATGCGGGGAATGTAGCAGATCTGATATGCTGTATATATTCATCATTAAATTTATTTGATTTTGGTTTATATTTAATGCCGTTCTCAAGAATAGTTAATTATAAATAAGACATTTATTGTTGGGGGAAACCAGAGTTATCCACCCACCGCCCCTCGCCGGATACCATGACTTCATGTCGCAGCCATAACAGTGGGAACTGTTTTGGAGTACAGGATTTTGTTGGCTATATACATATGCTAAATATAAATGACTCATCCTGTAATTTACAGACATGTTCTAACTTTCCTCCATCTGGATAGTTTCAGACTTTTTGTTCTAGCTTAAAAAAAAGACCGAAAAGCAATTTAATTATTTTCATGAAAACAAGTGATTGCTACTTGTAATTTTGAGGTAAGGTAAGTTTTTTTTCAAACTTTTTTGAGAAACTTGTAATGTCTCATTTTAGGATGTGTAGGCCTGTATTTCCTTTGACTTAGGTGCATGCTGCTAAGGGTATTACCAATAGCCCATTGAGTACATCTGATTTTGAAAGCTACATGTATTGGGCCCGGCGTGGTGGGCTATATATAGTTAGAACCACCCTGATCCAGCCATTGTCCATTTGTCTCGGTCCCGTCCGAGAGGGTGGGATGCATTTTGGCCTGTAAATACTTAATCGACTGGGTGCATACACAATCTGTTCGCTGCATGACACCATGCAGGACTTAATAGCGCCTATAAACCAAAACTGTTCCGCCACGATGCACACATGTAACAGGAGATGAGATTATGCCAGAAACCACCAGATACGATAATCGATCTGAATTAGCGGGTGATTGCAGTATAACATACAAAGGGGGTACAATCTACACACATTTGTGATTACCCCCGTCGATGGCTGATGCAAAATGTCCAAAACTGACATAGATTGTTGTTTCTCTCCTTCCGCTCTCTTCTTTCATATCACGAAATGTTAAATGTACAGTTTTAGAGCGCTTTACTTTGATTAAAATAATATAGTACATGACACGTGTCCCTGATACAGTTACCACTTTCGTTTTTGTGATTCGGATGTTCATCGTTTAACAACTCTTTAAGATTAAGATAAATACGCTTGTTGTGCACTGCGTGATAGCGTTGTACCAAATAGAAAAAAAAACTTGTTCTAGCGCGCAACACTCGACAAATCTGAAACCCGAAAAGTGTAATAACAAATAACGATAACACAATAAGCCAATCAGATACATCCATGCTAGCTGAAATTTGAGAACACTGTCGCTACGCATTGCCAAAATGTTTAGATTTTACATTTAGGCCTCTTTCTATCCGTGAGTGAAATACCCATATCACTGCAGCCTCGATACAAACCATTCACTCAAAAATTAATTTGTTAATTTTCACAGAAAGTCTCTTGTCTGAGTGATGGCGGAATGTATTCTCTTATTATAACATAATACTCCGTTACATTCTACAGAATCTTCTGTTAGCCTTATGGACACTTTATGTTGAATTAATAGAATGTGAGTGTCATACAGATCAAACCACCGACTCCACAAAACGCCGGAAATGTAATATGTTTAATCCAGCCGTTTAAACTCTCAAATCGGACAACTCAGACCAACATCTGCCATGTTTGGATTTTTTTTTTCAACTTCGAGCGCGGGGAGATGGGCCCCGAAAATTTTATCCTACCCAACATATTGTCTTTAAGAATTGCATGGCATGTACAAAGAATGTGGAATGGGATAAAAATTTCGCAGCCCACCACCGTGCCCGAAGATGAAAGAAAAATCGAATCATGGCAGACGTTAATCTGAGTTGTCCAATTCGAATGTTTAAACGGCTGGATTACCGTTGAAAGGTGGTTTACCAATGCTGGCTTTAGTTGATTAGTTTAGTAGGGAATTAGTTGATAGCAAAAATAAGGTAGTGATCGTGCCGGCTTTTCTTTTTGGTGGGGGGAGGGGGGGGATTGTCCGCGTGGAAGTCTATATGACCGAAGAAGGGCGTTACGGTATGAACATCCAGCCAGCTTTGAGCTTTCTCTTAAATTTAACAGATTATTTTTTGGAGAGTTGTAGACATCCGTTTAGTGTAATAAAATCCCATCTTGAAATTATTACACTAAGTGGGTAGCACTCGCTAGCCGTAATGTTACATTATTACATTAACCTATTCGTAAAAATGATACCAACAGTGTAATCATTGTTAGACCGGGTTTTCGCTGTGATCAGAGTGCTTGAGGGTCATCGATGAAGATGAAGAGGGTCATCATAATCCCTTAGCCAGTGAGGCATGGACTCGCCTTGCCACAAGAAGACACAATGTTTGTACACACACCTAATGACTCCTTGTCGTCATACGACTGTAAAATTGTTTAGTACGACGTTAAACCCCTAGCATACATAGACATACGCACACACACAAATGTATATATCTATACTCGTCATATATATATATATATATATATATATATATATATATATATATATATATATAACCGCTATAACCCCACTTGGTTGGGTGTCATGTCTGGTGTCTTTGGCATGACACTTCAATGGAGACAAAGACTGTAACTATTAACTATAAACTCTGAGAGGGAGCAGCAGTTAGAGGCCTCACAGAGGGGTTAAACCATTTTAGTGTTATTACAGCTAATTGCATTACCGTTCCAACCTCTCAGTGTTGGGCCCCAAGCGAGTCCATTTTTTAAGTTCACTGATATCACCTAACACTGGTTTGACTGGGGAGCCAGTAGGCCTATGAGCTGGGCTTGAACTCACAGCGACCGCACTGGTGATCGCCTCATTCACGCAGCAGTCTTTGAGATTCTCGATCGTTATACATCCTCTGCAGTAAACCTACTGTTTTCAGAGTAACAGCATATTTATTCCTGCAGACAGTTCGAACAATGTCATATCTTCGAATACAAACTTCAATGAGAGTCAGCATCTCAATGTGAACAGAAGTAAACGCCATGCGATATATTCATACGCTGCATGTCTGTGCACAGCCGTCCACGGTAGTCCACGACTTACATGTACACACAACCACACTCATACACACGCAAAAAAATTAATTATTGCATCAAAAGCAGCCTTTCGCTACAGAGGTCTGATTTTTTTATCTTTACTGCCATGAACTGTGCACGCTTTTTAGATCTTATGTGCACGACAAACATGTGCCTTCTTGCTATAACAGCGTATATGCTTTCCTGGAGAACACCTTTTTCCACATGAACTCAGTAGGCTGTATGTGCAGAATCGTCGTCAGCGTTCTGCATATATTCATAACAAAGCTGTCACGTGCTGAGGTGAATATGATAGCAACACCAAGCTGAACTTATAATGTTTTCAACGCGCCTACACTCCACAGTAACAAAATAAAGTCAAGTTTAACAGTAATTTCTCTTGTTAATGATAGTTATAAAATAAGAGGTGTTAAGCAAGAATGATATATTTTACCAAATGAATCTCCAAAAATAATAGTGAAAGGTGGGGGAACTGCCTTAAATGCGAACATAGAATGATAAGACGACGCAGTTGCACTGAAGACAGACTTTTAATATACAGGACCATCTGCTGATCATGGTAGACGCACCGATCCTCTTTCCCAACAAATACAAGCAGGCACACGTTCTCTTCAACGCACCTCCAACCTATTTTAAAGTTCCACAATTTTTACTTTGACGTGGGCGTTGTGTTTTCCTTTTATTTCAGGCTTATTATCGCCATTATAAATTCTGTGTACCTTTCATGCCTTTTATTTTTCAAGTAGTTTTATTCTTATAGCCCACTCAAATTGTCATTAGGTGAAAGCCGGAAGTGATGTATACAGACCGTTTTATTCGTCACTTTTCCGTCTCAAATCCATAGTCCAGCAGTCAGCACAAATTCCATATACTTAGGTTTCTTTCCACAACGATTATAAATGGGGTGCGAACTTTAACACTTTTTACATGGCCGAGTTAAATATGGCTGGTTTTCAAGCCTTCTTTTTTTCTATTTTTCTTCCTTTGTGAAGTTTCCAATAAGTAAATGCTTGATGCTTCCTTGGAATGATACCACATTAGTTGCTTCAGTTGTCGGAATATTTGCATGCTTATATTAGTGCACATGCAATATCATTTCAACACAAAATCCATTCTGTCATATCCTTAAAAGAAAACATAAAATTCGGTTTAAGGTCGGCGTGACACCGTACGTATTTTGGTTTTGGATTAGTTTTCAGAATTCGGTCAATTATTCCTAAATCAAAGTTCTTTTTGATTGCTTCACAAGGTTTATGCATTTTTCTTCAATATCGTTCATAATTGGTTTTGGCGTGTAGGAGTTGAGTTTTGTGATCTATTTCTTTTCTCCAATATTTTGTATTTCTTTAGGCGTTATATCTTTCTATTTTCGCCCTCGCGTTCCTTTTAACTTTATACACATATTATGACCATTTTCGCCGTTGCCTCAATGACAAGGTCACTTTTTGTGGGTGTACTAAGCGGTGTATATTCCATTCTAGCTGTAAGTTCTTACTCACTGCAACAGGTATATAGATGATCAAGATAAGTTGGTGTCTTTTCCCAATCGGATCTCCCATAACCAAGGTATATACTCGTTTCTATCGCAACTAATTTTCGAAAGTATTCGTCTCAGTATCTGTTACATGCACCAATCGGAACTGGTAGCATGTACATGCATTGGCTCTTGTTTTACAAGTGTCCGACAGCGCATAGATTCCACAAAAAGTTCACATGTTGTACAGGTAGCCTGTAAAACTGAAGTATATGTTTTCACCATTCTTCATTTAGCATTCCTTTTTTAAATAACTGTGAAAAACATCACATACTGATGATATGTTTTCTTGTAATTCTTTCTTGGTGTATTTACCTTGATCAGAAGATACAGTGATTCTGCGTATATATACACTAGTACTTGTTCCTTCTGAGCAATCGTAAAAACGGTGAACCATGAACTTCAACGAATGTGTCAGTATATTCTCCAAGTGCTGCTGAAAACAGTTTGCGGAGATATGTAGTAATGTTCATCGGACAAGTCATTTAATTGAGGTTTCTTTCTGCTCAACAATATCTAAAAAAAACTTTACCTTTGTTTTGTTTCTAGTCCAACAATCAGGCTATAGCTTACACTGATCCTCTTTAAGGCTATACTTTGTTGACTCACTGGTTTATTTAAGCTGAGGTCATCAATGTTCAGTTAGGAGCTTAGATTGATCTTCTTAAAGGCTAGGGCCTACCCTAATGCTGGTTGACTGGCTAGTTCGATTGAGCTTAAGTCAAACATGTTACTATATCAGCATTTCCACTAACAGTTCTTCTGTAGCAATTCATGTTTCTCAATATCTATTTTCATTATGTAAACTTTCACTAATACTCCACATCATGCTGAAGTGTACATAACCATTAAACTTCAACACTACACCGCTTGTCTTGTATAGCATCCATCTTTCTCTAACTGTTCCCATTTCGTTCATATCATTCATTACTTTGGTTACAACAGCCGTCTTACAAAGCTGTCCTCAGCCCTTGGTCCGGTAATGATTGTTGTGTCCATTCATTTATTCTTTTTTACATAAAAACATATGTGGTAACCAAACAGTTACTTCAGTCTGAGTTTAATTAGCGATGTTAGTGTGTTAAGTCCCTGAAATACTTCCGACAGCCAAACGTCATTTCCCGGCTTAATCCTCTCCGTTACAAAAAAACAAAACAGCACTCGAGCTGGTCCTGCCTCATGGTGAAATCGCCATCTCGAAATTTACGGTTGTCCTAAAAAAATAAATTACACATATTTCGTCAACAGCTTATATTATGGTCATGGTCATGCTCCTTATAAACGCTTTAAACTGCGTATTTAATCGTTGTCTTTGTTCAACAAAAGAGTTCCACATGGTGATGAAATCAGTCTACACTTTAACTCACTCCAGAAGAGTATACATGTACCTGTAATATAAAGTTATCGGCTCATTTGTTTGTGATAAAGGACACTGTCTTGGTTGTAAATAAATATTAAAAGCAGTATTAAAATCTCTTTCTTAGTTGTACTATGTATAAATATTGCCATGTAGGCCTTCACTCCCTGGTCTTCTATCATTTTTAACCAAATCTTAATCTAAGCTTGAAAACTTTATTTAATATTACGGTGACTTATAGCGTCCACTTTTGAGGAGGATAGTGATCCGCCGTATACCGACATGGACGCAATTTAGATGGCCACCATATACTGAATCTGGAGTCGTTTGAATGTTTCCATTACTTGAACCGCCAGACCAATGAATCTTCGTATCCATGCTTGCACTCATGAAGGGATGAATCGCAGACTTTATTGGGCTTTCTTTTACCATTCAATCAGGCATAATTTGTCCACAAACTCAGGGTACCGAGGAACTTATTTTGCCCGTAAATCCTAACAAGACATATAAAAGCAGTAGGGATTTTTTTAACACACTTACCTCCTTTGTTAAACTCGTGAATAATAGATACAGCCCTGAGCCTAAATGCATCTCTTGTGATTGGGAAATTAGTCATGTACAGCTTCATCGCGTAACCAACACAAATTTAAGTTGGTGAAAAACAAATTTTTCTATGTTCACTTCATACACTATTTCCACTACTGTCTCTGAGCAATCTTCTCATGGCCCTGTAAGGACAGGCTTTAATAAACTTAAATTAATTTTAAATTAATTTATCCGCCGTCGATATACTAACATTATATGAGAGGAAAACATAAAAATGATGCCAAAGTCAGATGAAAGGGAGTCAATACTTATTTGCATATATGGTCTTTATTATTTTGTTGTTGTTGTTTTTTTGTTTTTGTTTTTTCAGGTCAAAAGAGTATTTGAAAATATTTTTGTATGGTGGATATTTGGGACCACCCTTGGTATTTATCGTCGTTGCCTAATAATGCTCTAAATAAGTATGTGATGCATGTCTAATAAATTTATTTGAATGTAAATTTAATGTTAAAGTCCAAACATATGCCTTTACTCTTAATTATGATAATATTTATAAATATATTAAAAATATAAATATGATCAAAATTCAGGTTTAACATATTTGTTAGCTGTAGCTATACTTTGCAATATTTTTATTAAACATGTGTTACACTCTCATTTATAACACTGTTACACAAAGATTATACATATATATATATGCATGTATATAAAAGGTGCTCCCAAACACCCAGTACACAATTATTTTCAACTCTCTTTTTCTCTTTGAAGAAAAATCTAAAGAAAATATTGAAGACCACATTTATGACTAAACATTTTGTACTCTTTCATCTGAACTTTATGTAATTTTTTTTCTCGACCTTAAAAATTTCGCTTGTTTATTAGGATTTGTCCCTTTAAAAAAAAAAAAAACCGGGTTATGTATAGTTTTCATTTTTTTGGAGCGTACATATTATAAGTTCATATCATTTAAAACGGCTTACCTTTTTCGGGTGACAGCATTTCACACTGTAAATTTTTAGGGTCATCTCCTTCATTAATATTTTTAGGTTAGACACAAACGCAAATATTAAATGTCCAAATATATGAAATCTCAATTTCATCGTCGTCTCAAATACCATTTTGGCAGTTTAACATATTATACATTTTCTTTTATTCGACTTTTTTTTTCGGATTCAACTTATGGGGTCATATTTGTCCGATAATATTTGTCTCAAGTGTCCTATGCACGAACATCTTCAAATATGAGGTATATGAAAGCCGCCCTTCTTTGTATTCATTCTCACTGAGCCCTAACAATAGTTTCTCGTTCAATTAATTGTAAGCTTTTTACATCATTGTCTGTGTGTCGGGCGGATGGCCTTTCCAGAGCCATGCATATTCCAATACTGGTCCAAGATAAACGGGACTCTTCGGGGCCTTGAGTTGGGAGAGCTGTGCCATTGAAAACATAACATGCAGCTTCAATTAATACATCAGGTGACTGAAACAAAAAATTAACGCATGAAAAAGTTATCAAAACTCTAAAGGATAATAATAGTAAGCAGGTCAGGCTTGTGGCCAACTGGTAATGACAAATAAAGTTGTTGTTTTTTTTTTCAGAAGAAAAAAACATTTACTTCTTTTTCAGTCACATTAGATAAACGATTTAAAAATCTAACCTTTCAATGAATAGAAGCAATTTGCATTTACCTGTGAGTCCAAACGGGTCATGACATAAATGTTAGTGTAGTTAGACATTTTTAGGCAGAAAAACCCAGTACATAGCAGTAAGGGAGCAAGGGCATATTGTTATTTACACACATGATTAAGTGAGAATAAGACTCAGGATATGAACAGGTATCAGAGATGATAACGTCCTAATTGATATGTTAAAATTTTATAAGCGTGTATTGTATACATGGTTGTGATTTCCTTTTAAACTTTACATGATGAACCTTTTAAGGAACAAAAAATCGATGCTGATTTGCTAACAACTGAGAAAGGACTTCCCGAATTAAAGATTATAATGAATTAATGTGCAATACCAAAAATTCAGCCAAGACCATACTCGCTACGTTCACTTTACATCACTTCCACCACTAATAAAGAAATCTTGAACAACGGCCGAATGTCACTGGGGTTACGGTGATGAGACAAGGAGTCGAGCAATTAAAAACCAGAAAGCCTTTTGTCTCAGTCTTTATTCTAACAATACTTTATACAATTCAGTCCTCTCTCTCAGAAGTATGCCAGCATGATTCTAACCAACACCTGAAACAATTTCATTAAGGAATGCTGATCACATAGTTCCTACACAAGGATCACATGGTAAAGTGTCATGTGTTATGGGCATCTGCAACTGTATATGCTTCCGGTGCCAGGTGGAGGCACTGCTATAGCATTATGTAGTTTTTGTTGATGAGCATAACAACGGCTGTTCACACAATTATAAGACTGAGGTAAGAATACCAATCCTCTAAAAATGTAGGTAGATTCTTTTGTCACAAAATGTCATAACTGTGTCTCAACATGCTGTAAAAAATTGTACTGAGATATACCAACTGCAGCCGAAAAGGTTGGTAATATCTCAGTACAATGTTGCAGGTTGCAAGTTTAACTTGCAACTGTGGGCGACTCCATTTTGCCTAACAACTAGTCCCGAAGTATTCTGTGTTAGGAGGAGAATTTGCAGTTGGAAACTGCCGAAGTGAAGTTGGTACATTTCCGGTAGAACTCCTCTTCCCGGAAGGCACCACCAGATAGAAAAAAATGTGCTCTTTTCAGCCTATAGTGTAATGTTTTAAAGTTTTCGTCTCCTTTAAGGATTTTCGGATGAATACATATCACCCGTACCGTTATCAAATCGCTATAGAGGACACATGTCCTTGTATAACGCAAGAGGCCTCCATGCAATAAAGCGTTACCTATGAAAGGGTTTACTCTCTTACAACAAATTACACATACAATTTTAAACGTGTTCACTTGCAACATATGTATACGTGTATATTCCCTGGCATAGTAAGATTTTTATTGCACGATTCTGCTTGTGTCAGACTAATTAGAAGCTTGGGGTTTGCTCAACCTAACTATATAAACATATTCATCAGAGTGTCTGAAGAAATCAATTTGAATCTTCTCATAATGTCGCTAGATGTGTAAGTAGAATGAGGAAAAACCAATTGCTAGCACGACACACTCAACTGTGGAAAGTGAAACGTTGACTTCTTAATGGTTTTGTTTAGACCGTTTTTCATAAAACTTTAACTGTTGAAATGAAATACTAAACCCAAACACAAATGTTATAAATGACCTGTGTGGCCATGCACCGGCATGGGAAAAGATCAGTGGTGCTTAGTTTGTAGACAGATGGTGGCAGAGTCAATGAACACAGAATCAGAATCACATCAGAAATCACCCTAAGTGGTTTAATCCATCTCATAAAGGGTGGGGGGGGGGGGGGGGGGGGTTCTAAGAAAACACGACTACTTTGATGGGAGAAAATTTATACTCTTTGTGAAATTTAAAATATTTACAATTCGAATTTGGTTTCATTTTAAAGATATGAAATTGGAGAATCCTCTGAGGGGTTTCAGGGGCTCATAATTAGTTACCTTCTTCAAAAATTGTTTAACAATATATTTTCTTTTTGTGTTTACTTTCTCTCACCATGCAGCCCTGCTTATGTTTACGTATGTTGGCATACGGATTGATGGGAACTTTTTGGGTGTGTATGTCGCTTACTGTGTTCCAATAATGAATGTTTCGGAAAAACGTTTACTTAAAAGACGGATACACCTGAAGACACGTTGCTGTAATGTATCACTCATTTTGCAGTCATCGTACTACCGTTCCATCGTACGAAGCGCTGGGACGATGGTACGATGCGATGTCACGGTGAAACGATAGTACGATGACGTTCTTAACCGGACATCAATCCAATGTTACGGTCATTATATACCATGGTTTCATATCATCGTGCCATCGCTTTGTGTCACCCAGCCATCGCTTCGTAGCATTGTGTCATCGTCTCCTACCAGCGTACCATTGCTTCATTCTATCGCGTCAGGAATCATCGGGCGATACTACGATGCGATGATAGCCTTGTGCGGCTGTCCACATTTTATGGAATGTTTCTCAGACTTTGACCAAAAGCATATCGAGACAAAATGAAAATGGCATGGCGCGCTATACAGTCATAAAACTGTCATTTTGAAGAGTCAGAAAACCTAGTCTACTGTGTAGTCATCACATACAAAAATATTTAGTCGTCAATTTGACTAAGATATGGGTAGTCAGCCGGTTATGGCTTATGAGGTAATTTTGACTAGGTTACAGTAATCCAACATTCCGAAGTTCGTAAAAAATTAAACACGAAATTAACTCTAGTCGATTTGACAAACATTAAGATGGTCAAAGTGTGTCAAAAACTGGTAAAAGTTTAAAACTGGTCTTTCCGACCGTAATGTTAGTCAACATGAATACTGATCGTACAAGTGACATGTCCATATAGTAGAATAATGCATGAACAGGATTTTAATACACGCTTTTGTATTATTGATGATTTCATGTGATACCTTATGTAATTTGATGACAACACAACACTCTGAGTGTTACTAAACAGTGACCTTTATAAGGTAGCATCACTGGACTTTCTGTTTGTGCTTCAGCCATAGTGCTAGGGGTACAAGTTTGTAATATTTAAGCATTTACGCGTATAGTCATAATGGAATGAAGTGGTAAACTGACAAGAAGCCAGATTTCACCGGGCACGTGAGACTATTTACTATTACATTGTCGTCGATGATTACCTCTACTGACAGTTATGGAAGAATTCATTTACTTATTTATTTTATTATTGTTTAGCGCCGTAACGGTTTACAAGAATTTTTCAATAAAGCCTAAGCCAATATATATATGCAATAGAAGTTATCGGCCTCGCCTGTGCAGAGGCAAAATTTCATACGTGTGGAAATTTAATTTCGTCGGGGAGGAGAAGATGGGAAATAGCCTCCAGATGGCAATCACAAAATGCTATGCGCGCGCATTTCTAAAATAACCCCCAGAACAATAACAATAACAATAACAAGTAGATCTCTAAGAGATCGAATACCATTTTACCACGACAATTACGTAACTTTGTAACTGAGGCTGATTAAGCGCCGCTGGCCATACGAGTGAAGTGGGGAGAATTACTATAACACGTATAACTCTTTTCAACTGTTAGGTTCATGACGGCGACAAAGGCCATGCAATCAAAATCGACATGTGAGCACGGTTTGAGCAGTAGTGATACTTTTAAAAATCATACACATGGCCACACACTTGAAGAAAATGTTAAAAATTATCAACTTTTCCGTAACCAACCTACCGATGTTGTTGTTTTAAGTGTACTCTAAACTGCCACACAAATGATATGTTCACAGAGCCGTAGTGTCCAAAACATTTTCGTAACACATTTGATACAAATACCAGGCACGAATACCATTTTACCACGACAAATTATACCCAAAATAATTTCATTTTTACAAGACTCAGTCATTAAGACCAGGTAGTTAGTCATTATGAACCAGTTGGTAAACCTCCATTTTCAGACGCATAGGCCTACACTGCATTTAACTGTCTCATTGTGGATAAGGTATTCTGATTTGTGTTTACTCTTGATACTTGTCAGCAGTACTGGAAATGTGCCCGTTATATTTTCGAATGGTCAGTTCTATTTCATCCGCTCAAAGATTTTTGTTTTACCTATCCCGTAAACAGGCGCAAACGCTGAAGGGGCACTGATGCTAATACCACATATGCTTGGAGAAAAAATCTCCCTTTTTGAGAGGAGACGACCAAGGTAGGTTAAGATTCATTGGCTTGTTTAGTTGCGGGAGGATCTCAAGCATGCACTCGGTCTTTGTGTACAGTGCATACTTAATTGTTTAATCCAGACGAGGATTGCCTTACAGAGATGCTTGTGGATGAATTGGCTGTGTGTGAGGTGGAGTGTGTTATGAAATGCTGTCACTCTTGCAGTCGCATTGTACTACATATTCACCATATCCTATCCAAAGGGGTTGAACACTTTCGGTTATCCAGGGAGTAATCTTAAATATCCAAGACAAGACGAAGATCCCACCTCGTGTATTGGTTGAACTAAAACAATTAAATGTGTTTTTAATTTGGCACAAACATGCCAGGCTACCCATGATTACCAGAGGGATGACAACATAACAGTTACATGTATATGTCTGTATTTTCCTGTAAACAGTGACTTGCAGTTTTGAATTCAGTTTAATTCTGATAAAGTTTTGAAGTTTGTTTGATTTATGAGATTCTTAATGGATTCTTAATGGAAAAGAGAGCTCAAAATGGAATTAAGCCTCACCAAGTAGACAATTGAAAATTATAAAACTGAAAATACACTCATTTTTTTCTTCTTTGTTTTTTTTTTTTTTTTTTTGGTATGGGTTGAACGCTTATGAAATGTTTTATTTCTATAAGCCGGTCCTTTCGGAGCATACTACCTATGTTTGGAAACTCTGTAGTCTTGCATTAAAAGAACTATTGAAACACTGAATGGTGTTAAGAGTGGGAAAAGGTGTTTGAGACGATAGATTACTTAGATAATGGTCACAAATGTTTAAATGAATCTTAGGTCATTTTGTTAGCTGTCACTTTCGCCAGACAATACTTTGATTACGTACACTTTCTTACCTTGAAAGCCTGCACTTAAGCAGTCTGACAAAGTGAAAACCATTTCCGCTCTGGTCACTTTGACGATCGTAAAATCGTCGTAACCGAAAAAGAATTTTGATTAACGCAAATTAATAACTTCGAAGAACTTGCGTTAATCAGTTTGACTATCTCCGTCGACAAATAACTGGTCAATTTGACGAACTACCCTACTTGCATATTTGATTAATATTGGTGAGTCAGTTTGATGAATTTATCCTGAATCAATTTAATGACTACATTTTAGAATCTGACCACCCAAGTTCGTCCTTATTATGAATGTATATTGGTCCATGTGATTATCCTTAAATGCTCGTCTGTGAGATAGAAATTTGACCACACTTAATTAGTCAGTGTGATTAAGAAATGTTTTCCAGTGCATGGAAACAGTTTGAACGGAGACCATGTCCAAATGGGTCTTATTTCACCAATAGCAATCTGTAGCACCCTGAATATATATGAACTATAAGTGGCAACATATAAACAGCCTACACAAGAGATTTTTTGCCAAAATATCCATACTTGCGTATTTAGCAAGAATAGCTCAAATTATGTTCTTTTAGCAACTACTAGACTCGTACCTTTTCGTTATTTTACTCATTACTTATTAGGTTATTACGATTTTGAACGGCAACACGATCAAAGATGAATCCGAAAATGTAGTGGAAGGTAATTATCTGGGCTGTTCTAAAATAATAGAAAAAAACTTCACTTAGATTTGCGCTAAAGTCATTGTTTTGCCATTTATTTTATATTTATTTATTTTTTTTCGTTCAACAAAAAGGCTCTTAAGTTTATTGTTTTTGGTTCTGTTTACGTCTGTTCTTATACTACTAACTCGTTTGTTTTATTAATCCTGAGTTGACAACTTCCAACCAGCCGGTTGATGCAACTATATAAAGTCACAAATTAAGAAAAACTACGTTTAATGAGTGAGTCAAAAAGATATGTATATTTCCAGGTTCGTATGTACTAAGGTATATGTTTAAAAAACCTGATCCTATGTATCAGTAGTGTTGACGACGTTTCTACTTTTTCTTACATGGTTTTATAAACTCAGAAGAACGGTGGATGTCACTAAACGTATATATAAAATGAATAATTTTGGACCACTATAAAATGTTAGAAGCCACTTCAAGGCAGTATGATATTACCGCACAGTAGATTGCACATTTCAAATAAACGTCTCGCATATATATACTGAGTGGCCCCAATCACATCGCACAGAACTCTTCTCTTCATCTATAAAGGGGATGTTTTATTTCCAAGCGACGCCAGTCTAACCGTCGTGTGTATGCGAACCTAGTGACTATTTTCACAGGAAATGTATACCTAACAGGTACAACACAAATGGTAAGGAAATTGGTAACGAGAGCCATATACATGTACGTGAACCATTCTCTGTCTTGTGGCCTGGCGGCTAGCACGATCCACAAAGTGAACACTTGGAAACACTTGATCCTGGAAGGTCATCTCTACGCGAATAACTCATCATGGTAATTCCACAAACGAATTTCACAAACACACAGTAAATACACACGGTGAACTCCCATGAATCCCAAGGTAAATCCACATATGGTACGAATTCCTCAGAAACGGTATACATCCACATGTGAGTAGCACACAGAAAACAGTGTAGGCTCTTCGCCTAATACACTTTTAACACACTGGAAATATATTTTTCCGCCTATTTCCATCACAAGAATTGAAACACACTTTCCACAATTGGTAACTTTCCACAACGTAGAAGTGATTTGCCCAGTGCGATGTTGCAATCGCACAGGAATTCCAAAAACAACGCACTTTGATGCACACTTGATATTTAGGTATTCCAATTTAACCACACGTATCAAGGTATTCCATGAGAATTCCATTACGAAATATATACACACACACACCAGGATCCAGATAATTTCGAAGAATATTAATAGCACTTCCACATAAAACACTGATCCACCGAAGATCCACTCCAGAGCGATGGTTCATGCTCCACGCACACAGAGCTCTTGCGTTGAAAGGAACACAACATGGTCCCGCACATGTACTTAGGCTCAACTCAATTTCCAAACTATTTGTAATAAACTATTTATAGGTCCATATTTGGTGAAAATAATCACTACAGTTCAAAGCCTCAGGAGACAGTCGAGGTATGTCAAAACAAGGAACATCACATCCCTTATACTAAGATATAAGCGTTATATTCTGTGATAAAGAAATATGACTGTTGAGGCAAAGAATTGGGACTTGCCCGATTTAATTTATATTAGATGGAGAAAATCATTCACTGACAAAGCTCTGTGCTTTAATTCTGCCAGACGGATAAATGGAATGTGCATTACGTGTAGATATATTCTTCTGAGCTGATTTCATAAGTTTTTTTTCGCATTAGTAAAATCTGCATCTTACAGTGAAAATTTGCGGCAAAATAATTGCAGTAAAGATGTGCTTGTAAGGATGTTTTAATGAAGTTATTCGAAAAACTGTTTTACCTCGATATGTACCTTGACCACCTGTTTAGTATGCTTTATCACAAACTGTTAATAAAGATATGGAGTGTACATTTTTATTTATTCTATACAGACAACGAACTTTAATTGATCAACATACTGTACAACCAGACTCACCACACAGATACGACAGACTTTACATGTATTTACCATTTGTACACTAAGTACGTTCAGGTACATGTAGTGAATGGAACAAGCATTCTTTGTCATTGGCAGCATTTCCATTGTCCGTTCATGCGGTTTTAAGAATCTCTTATAAACTATTATTCCATACAGACTTCATCGACCATATGTGTTAAATCATTTGATTAATTTGTTTACTTATGCGATGACGGTCAGTTTTATGTATACACCTATGTGTGTACACGTTAATGCGGATGACTTAATTACGAGATCAAAACATTTTCTATTTACCAACAGGTTGGCTGGAAGTTGAGCGTATACTATGATACACATAAGTATATATACTAAAATATTTTCTTTTGCACTTTTATATTATCTACACCATGTTTTGTAAATTATGTATAGTTTTAGTTCCAAAAACGCTATATTATAAATCGATTGCTTTGTTCATCAATTGTCATTGGACTATAGCCTCTGTGTCATAATTGCTTCCGTTCTTCTTGTTTGAAATTGACTTCAAAGGCATGTGGCCAATCTCCCTGGCCAGGGGATCACGAAGCAATCTTAGACTTAAGTCAAAACTTCAGATCACATTAAAATTGTTATTTCTTATGTAACAAGGTAAAATTATTGCTTGATAACGTAAATACAAGGCAAGTTATTGTAAAAGAAATTTCAGCTAAAATAACGAAAGGGAACATACTAAGTTTAATGGTCGAAATTTTGACTTAAGCCTAAGATCGCTTTGTGATCCCGAGGCACGGGCCCGTATTTGCCAAGCAACTTAAGGCTTAACTCATAAATTGCAAGTCCTTAAAAAGCCAAATTCAAAACACGAAAAGACTCAAATTATTGGCAGTACATTGTTCTGCAGTAATAAATCTGTTTAAATAGAAAGTCAAAACTTTCCAGAGTGAAACATTTTAGTTGTAGCTGTGTTTGAATTTTTGACTTAAGTCTTAAGACGTGTGATAACTACTAGCCCTGGTCATATCGTGGCATCAGTATAGGCTTGATCAGTTTTGGAGGCCATCTCAGCATGATTGACATGATTGTCCACATGTTTTTGAGGTAAAATTTTCAAACCGCTAAACTAGAGTAAACCATCTTTATATAATTCTATGGGAAATTTTTTCCCACCTGCTCACCATGCTGTGTCATGTTGGTAAAATATTATGTGAAATGTTTGATTAACAATAAATGACATATAACTTCATGTAATTTCTCATAAAATACCACCATTACAGTTCAGAATGCTAGACGGTAATAAGTTGATGGAAATTCCATGAAATCACAGTTGTTTCACAGTTGATTTCTTGACTTCCAGGCCTCAAAGTCATATAAAAACCTTTGCTTCAGTAAGCTGAAAAACCTTTCAGCAGTAATAGAGCGTTAGTGTCATAGGACAAGATATCTTTGCAAGAAATTACTATACGCCACTCGTGATGCGATCTCCTTGTATACATGCACGGGGAAACAAGATGACCGCGTAAAATGTTTGTGTCTCCTTCTCTATATACCGAGGCAATGTCTATAGGGTAGATCTTAGGTTAGAATTCTACACAGCAGCTTAATGCCTATAATGTCGCCACATTTTGCGTACTGGTATCTTTGCACCTTATCTCTTGTACATCAATCGAGTTGCTACAACAATACAGTTGTATATTTTTTCTCATTTTATGGCTGTCAAAGTTTTCAGCAGATATAATCGACATAAGTCATTTTCAAATATAACATTAATATGTATATATATATATATATATATATATATATATATATATATATATATATATATTACTGTGTTTTTGGAGTCATATATACATTGATTTATCCCACTTTGTGCACTGAGCCGTAATGGAGTTCTTCAGTAGAAATTAGTATCTATTCTGTTCATGCTATACTGTGAGGAAGGCCAAAATCTGACCTGACCTTAAAGATACCAACTTTGCATGGATATTATCTAAATGGGCCTACACTAACCCGAGTACACTGACTTGTATGTTAAAAAAATATATGGGTAGGCCATGATAATGGCTGCTCAATCTCTCCAGGTTGAGCAACCTTGATTATGGCGTATCCAAATATTTCTCATCCTTTATCAAGCGTAATTGTATTAGGCCTACACATTTAATTGATTTGCCTGGCACACTGAAACTCCATATGTCTTGTATGCTTTTTTCCCTTGTAAAAGTAACTAGATTAAATGCATCAGAAGACGCGATATGTGAAAGATGTTGTAAAGAAACTTTACGAAGAACCAGACTACTTTCGCAATACAGGTATAAGGTCTACCTAAATGCACCAGGCAGTTAAATCTGTCAGAATAATAGCCATTTCAAAAACATCCATTATTTGGTCAAAATGAACGAATCGTTGCAAAACTCAACTTCTCCCATTTCCGTTTAATATATACTGGGTAGATGATTCCAAATATGCTTTTGTTTTTTGTCTATGTTATGTTTGGAAATATGGTTAAAAAAAAAAAAAATTCATTGCTTTGAACTTAAGTAATTTAAGTGGCCAATATATACTGTGGGATAAGCTACGATAAACAGTTTTCTCACATCAGAAATAAAAACCTAAGCTCATTCATTTAACTTAGAGGGTAACTGGACAATTATTTGCTATTTAAATCTCTAGCCAAATTTCCATTTCCTAAAATGGGCTGTTTATCTTAATATATGAACAGTTCTACTGTTGTCGTCCAGAGAACAGAATCTTTTCCATCAAAATCAGCTGCTACAACAATACAGTTGTATATTTTTTCTCATTTTATGGCTGTCAAAGTTTTCAGCAGATATAATCGACATAAGTCATTTTCAAATATAACATTAATATATATATATATATATATATATATATATATATATATATTACTGTGTTTTTGGTGTCATATATACATTAATTTATCCCACTTTGTGCACTGAGCCATAATGGAGTTCAGAAGAAATTAGTATCTATTCTGTTCTAAATTAGTATCTAAATTTCTTCTATTAGCTGACTCCACTTCCAGCTATCCCTGAAGATCTCTTGGAAACCATGAATCCCCAGGCATAAAATATACCTTCATTTTGCCTTGCCTGTGTATTTCTCTGAAACTATAGTTTCTGGTCTATGATCAGCATGGATATATACAATGTGCATGCATCGCCTAAAACTATCAGTTTCAATTAGTCATTTTCAGACACTTATGTACTTGGCTTCCTGTCATATGATACGTACATATCCATTATCATCCCATTTAGTTGATTTTTTATTTTCCTTTAGGCATATAACATTCTGCATTTTCTGTACCAATATGATATAATTCAACGAGCCCATTACTGCCAGTCACTATGGTAATACTAAAAGATCATACCCCTTTCCCATAAAATGTTCACCATTTTCCCCTTTCCCTTATTTGTCATAATGGGACAAATGAAATAGGTGAGCAGCAGAAATTGACTAATATACCTTCTTCCCTTTATTTATTAATTATTAATGTTCAAACCTTCTTCTCAAACTCTGATCTACCACTGTGGGTAAATATATTCATGTATGTATAACATTGTTTGCCAAAATTATCTTCTCGGTTAAAATGCTAGTGCACAACAAATCAAGATACAGTAATTAACAAACCACTTGAAGCAGTGATATACTGAAATTTAAAAGTAAGACAATAAACAATTTTAAAGTCTGAGATCAAATTTACTTGAACAAATACTTCACAAAACAAAATTCATATAGACAACAAATAAGTGTAAAGATATATCGTTATATGTAAATACAAGTACATCTACTTATCAACTTCACCCAATATTACTTCTAAACACCAAGTTCTTCCAAGTTTTGGCCAGGTCAATTTAAACTCTTGCATTTAAAACAAAGCTAAAACCATCAGCATGTAAACCAGACATGCAGTAATACTATAAGATAATCTCCACAAACCATCAAAAATGCAGAAGTAGGAATGAAATAGGGAATGAGGTACATGTATTACATTGCACTGTAGATGTTTCGCTTTACACATATCCTTACCAGAATGGATAAAATTTTGCAAGCTTGGTATACAAACATGTCTGTCCATTATACGTTGCAAATCTACCTATTGACTACCTAAGTGGGGTGTGGGTGGTAAGGGGTTATACACATACCCAACACTTAAAAAC
Organism: Liolophura sinensis; assembly: GCF_032854445.1. Classification (NCBI taxonomy): domain Eukaryota; kingdom Metazoa; phylum Mollusca; class Polyplacophora; order Chitonida; family Chitonidae; genus Liolophura; species Liolophura sinensis. The sequence continues at coordinate 52,287,730 of NC_088301.1, read as the reverse complement.
TCTAGTTTGGATAATCATGAAGTGGAGCTCTTCATTTGCACATTTTTTTTATATTGGCATTTTTGAAGCCAAAGCAGAGTTGTCTCTCTTCCCAGCTTGTAATTTGAATGCTTGCAACTCCTGCAATCCTTTAGCTATGCACTTTATCCTTTGGTTTTTATTTTCAAGGGACCTGCACCAAATTCAGAGTGAGCTTCTTATACAGTTTAAGGATTCTAAAATATAACTGAAACCTTACTATTCAAAAATGTTTTTCCTTCATATCAATACTACTGCAACAGAAAACAGGTTTTTTTGAATAAACACTTTAAAAAAACTTATGTGTAAAATTTTTGAAGTACTAACTAGGACGTCTAGGATGCTATGAATGCTTTATTAAGAATCAACACACCACTGTAGATGTTGTTCTGGAATGCAGATTTTCATTCTCTGAGATGTTTTTTGTATATTATTTAAACATGATCACAAGGACTGGCTAGTACCTGAAGGTACAAGGCATTGTAAAAGACATCAATGGCCTAAATGTAATACTGGTAGGTCATGTTTGTAGTTACTCAGGGGTGATAGGTATGGAAGACAGATGTAACCACGTGTATTCTTGCAAGGATCTTTCACTATCTTCAGGTGGAGAATAGGAGAATATAAAATCGCCCAGTTTATGGGTAATGCTAATCTTGACACTTGTGTTCTTGACAAGACGTGAGTCAAGGACTCAAGATAAGTCAAATCACATGATTTTTTCATGTTTTTGTGTGGTTTTTGACGAACTGCATAAGATTAGCAATAATGTTGTGTGGTTTCACTCACATTTTGGAGTTCTCAACTTGAATTTCCTGATAAAAACCACTGGTAAATTAGCAAAAACTGTATGATTCTGTCCGAAAAAATTGTGAGGTTTTTGTTCATCTTGACGCACGGGGAAGTAAAAGACACAGTTCAAGAACACAAGTGGCTGCATCCGTCTTCCATACAAAAGTGAATCAAATCAAGTAAAACAAAATGTTAAAATGTTAATACAATAATGAAACTCAATTTCATAAACAATAGTATCTATTTTGAGATCACAAGAACAATATATGATTGTATACATAAAGAATTTGTTAAAAGCACAACAAAACACAGCCAAAAGGGGAGATAATTCAGTTGCCTGAAAAAAATTATTACCATGGTTATGTATCTTTTTTTTTTGCGTGTGCAAGGCATCACCCGTAGTACCTCTTACATTCACACTTTAGTACCAAACAATCATTAACATGTTAAACAATTTTCTATACCTTTAAAGAGAAGTGCCATGTCATCTTTCTTTAATAGATTAAAGGTGTTCAAATTAATAATCTTACCAGCCTTGAGACAAATATGTTCAGGAGATATTTGCCGAAAATGAAAATATGGAGTGTTTATGGCAAATTTGAATTCTACTGAAGAAACACCTTTTTCATAGAGCCTAATCTTTGGTCAAACCGTTTCACTGGTTTATTCAATGCACCAGTGACACACAGCACTTTGGCATGCCTACTTACTTCTTCCGAAACACAGATACATCAGTTTTTCCTGCTGGAAATACACATACAGATTACGTGCAAATTCAAAAGTTAAAAGTTCTAAAAAAATCTTAACGTGTTTCATTTATTGACCCATTCCCGTTAGACGAACTGTCCTCTTCTGTGAGAACGCCAGCTGTTCCTGGATTAGGTAGAGCACACACCCAGTCCAAGACAGCCGAGTAAGTGGGTGGGGCACTACTGTCAACCAAACCCTCACCCAGAGATTCATAAGTTGGGAGGTGACTATCTTCGTCGTCAGGGTTAGGCTCAGGGGCGTCACCTATGTAAAATGTCTGGCTGCCATGGTAAGAACCCGGTGTACTCTGTGTAACAGTACTATAGCGCGGAGAGTCATCCGGAGTTGCCGCTGCCTGGGTGCTTCCCATTAAAGTTGAGTATGAAGGCGGCTCGTCCTCCCCAATGTGGAGGAAAAAACTTTCTAAACAATCCCCTTCAGATTCCACAGTATCTGAACGCATAAATGTTGCCATTCGTGCAGCTCTTGACTGCCTGCTGTTTGAAACAGCTGTAGCATCTCCTGGAATATCATCTGGCTCATTTTGGGAGTTAAATATAGTTTCAGTGAAGTAGTCGGTTAGGTAATGCTGACATGGCATTTCAACCATGGCACCAATGGCTAAAGAATAGGGGTTCTTTGAAACAACATATTTACCCCTCTGATTGTCTCCCAATGCACTGTCATCTTTCACTGCCATGAAATGCAGCTGGAAGACAACAAAAACTAACACTATTTTTTCAGCCAGTTCATCCAGGCTTCCACTTACATGAAATGCTCCAGACAGAACATCAATTTTTACACCATCCACAACAACTTCTGATTCGCGATCAAGCATTCTCGGAAGTGTTACAGTGTTCATTGTCCTTGACTTGGTTTTGTAAACCTTTATTGAAACAGATGAATCTTTGGTCTTCTGGGCACTCTCTTCTATGACTCCTGAGAACATTAATAAAATAATAACAGTGTTTCTCAATATTTTATAGATACACAAATCAGGACAACAAAGACTACCATGAAATGGACTCAAATCCAGCCGGATGAACCAGGTACAATGAATACCAACACGATTGAAAAACACTGTATGCTGTTGCACACCAATTTCAACAGCTTGCAAAAATCACTAACTGACAAAGGCAGTTGAATTCTTAGAAGTTGGAGTCAAAGGGTGCAGAGCTCACATGATTTCCTTATCAAACTTACAACTGTAGCAGGATAGGATATCAATACAATGTACAGGATTTTACACCGCACATGAATATTTGTATCTGAAAACCATTCTCTTTTGTCCATCCTGGTAAGATAGATCTATTTTCCAGTGAAACAGCACTTTTTATGCTGATATCTGAAGTATAAATTCACAGATGAAATGAAAGTTTTTGAGAACATCCTTTGTCATTTCACCATATGAGCTGTTCTGAAGGCAGATTTTTTATCTTCACAGACACCACAGCCTTCCTGAAAGCATCACTTGATAAAATGACTATGGCCTGTCATCAAAAATTTTCTGTATGAACTATTAAAATAGCTCATGTGAACCAAACATTTCATGAAATTCCAGGTGTTCAAACTTTTCTTAACCAAGACAGTTTCAGGAAAGTCTAGACAGATTAAATGCCTGTCAAACATGGCTGAAAGATGTCTTTGCTACTGCAAAGTTTGTACAACTAAAATTACCTGAAATTCTACAAATATACAAACATGTATATTTCAAATCACTTTTACAATCACGTGAGACTGAACAAACACAATATAAGCTTGTGAAATGAGATTTGTGAAATAGAGGCCACTACACTTCACCAAGAGAATGTGTCACAGGCTCCAAATGGCCAACAACAAAAGTCTCTGAGTGAAGTAAAGAAGCCCATGAGGCACAAATACCATTAAAAATCTGAAGGAACTAACTTAATTCAACTTACCAACACAAACAGCCCAGTCTCCATATTTGTTCTTGATGACAAAAGCAATCTCTCGCCTTTCTGCCGTTGGTGGTTCCAAAATTGGGCAATTATCCACTGACTTCACCTGCAAGAAATGAAATATGTTTTTTTTTTGTTACTTCAAAGAGCTGCAAAACATCTGCAAACTTTGATAAATCCCTTTTTTTAGAATTTTCTTACCATCTTCACAAGCTCAGATTTGATTAAACTTCAACAGGCTTCGTTCTACTCTCGTGGCAGAGACAAGAAATTTTATAACTCTGTAAAATGAGGTGATCCTGCCGATGTAGTAGATATACCAAAAAGTCTATGAACCGACAAAGCCACATCACTATACCACCAGTAATACAGGCTTGATAAACAGATTAAAACAAAGAGTGTTTTAATAGTCAAGTAATTTTTTTCATGTGGTTTAAGTCGACTTGAATTATAAGCACCTGGGTCTAACAAATCACACACATGTGGAAACATCTAAAATTTTTTTAAAAAGTCTTGCAAATCCATCATGGAATCCGGTAGTGTCTGAAAAGTCTCAGTCTCTATCTATGTAGGTCCACTATGTAGGTAGCATTGACACAGAAATATGATTATCATGTGACAAGGTGCTATGATGCACAACTGTGCTTGACTGGTAGATAATTGACGGATCTGGATACAACTCGAGTCACAAAAAAGTAGAACTGACCAAAACCAAGTGGCTCCAAGTCGCAAAGTTGTTGTAATCTGATTTTACAAGGGCAGGGCTTTCACGGTTTGACTTGATTCAAGCACTTGTAATTTAAAGCACTGTACTCAACTGTATGGTGAGTGAAGTATCAAAAACTATTATGTGTTATTTGTTAAAAAACAATGTGGATGGGGGGGGGGGAGCTGAAGGTTAAGGGGGTCAACGAGGAGGTTAGGCAGTACTAAGGCAAGAGATTCGCTAACAGTGACATACTGGATGATAGAGGGCGGAGTGGGTTAGAGGTCTTCAAACTACAATTAACTTCCCTATTCTAGTTTGAAGTTACAAATTACAAGTTGAACTTCTAACTTCAGCTCTCTAATATTTTACCCTTCTCCTAAACACTGTAGGCTACCCTTAAGTTAGCCCGAGACCTCGGTCTAAGGGTGGCTTTTATATACTGATATGCAGGGACCACTAGCCACCCTTGTGATCTACGCCTAACCCCATATTGAAAGATCACAGCCGAGATCCTTGGCTACCCGTAAAACTCGAACGACCACACTTTCATTCACAATTTCATCCAGTGAGTATTCAAAACAAACTTACTTCAGTTTAATTTACTCTTGACACATTTATGGATATTTTCCGTAATTAACAGTCCCATATTCAGTCTGAAACTTTGGTGGAAAACAAGTCCAAATCAATTCTACATAGGCCTACTGTATGCTTACATTTTTGGTCTCCTATAACTAAATTTTCAAGTTTTCCACAAGAAGAATCCGGACGGACATCTTCGCGTCATTCCATTCCTGATTTTCGACTCAACGTCCGAGTTATTAAGAGACATTTTAAATAACTTCTTTTTGTCTTTGTTCAGCGGACTCGCGACCACCCCTGTGCCCTCCATTTTGGATATGTAGGTGCAGGGGAATTCTGGGTAGAGGAGTGCATGTAGCTAGTCACGGGAATGTACCCATGACTACACTTATTATGTAACTCTCTGGTGTAAAAACAAAAATAGGCGTAACAATTACCTAACCTACCATGTTACCTGACAGCACCCTCGTCAGACATATTTTCAAAACACAAAGAAGATAAAACAAAATTTAAAAAAAGGTACTGTGTTAGACATATGAAATGAACATCCATAACAATCAATAGCGCGATGCAAATAGAGTTATTTCCCTTAGATAGCAGTAGACTTCTACGCCCATTAAGGAAAGCAACTGCTGAAAAAAACAATCCTAATATAAAGACCCTGCCATTAATAGAAATGAGATGGTTAGACCTATCGTGGTCACTTTAAACTCAGGTTTGGCTCTTAGGTACTCTTAAGTACCGGTACATTATTAAAGACAACATCAGTTCTTGTTTATGTCACCAATGTTCGTATGTTCTAATACATTCTGTTCGGTTTTAACCAGGTATGAGTTTTCAAATGGTAGATCCAGGGTCAATTTTGGGTCGAGTCACGCCTAAGACCTTAAAAGAGGAAGTTGTTGCTTCCTCGCTTGGCGTTCAGCATGAAGGGGATAGTGCAACGACAGGTTGACCCGTATCAGTATAATGGCTCGGGTGGGGATCCTTACTTGCCTTCGGCAAGGCGTCTCAGTGAAGCAGCACTAGATAAAAGAGCGATGGAAATCCGTCCTGCAACAAGGAGGTACATCACATGCAGTCTAAGGATTCCTTCGTCGTCATATGACTGAAAAATTGTTAAGTACGACGTTAAACCCCAAGCACTCACTCACTCACTCCCAAGCGCTCGCTCATTCACTCACTCACTCAAATAAAGTTTGTTATTAAAATAAATGTAGGCCTGTGTATTTCACTAACCAGGCTATTTTTAATGTTGCAACATCTTCCCAATAGGTGTACTTGGAATTCCACAGAGATAGCTTCATCTACAGTATAATTGGCCTAATAATTAAATGTGGCTTCTTCATAGGTCTGTGTAGGCCTAAATGGAAGTTAAGGGAAAGCGGTGAAGTACATCACTTCCATCTTCGTTGACACACGAGCTGGTGTCACTTTGATTTCACATCCCCCCCCTCCCACACACACACCTAGCCGAATAACATGATTACTCGTATATGGGGCACTGATGATAATAAGCTGTCGAGGCGCTCATATAACAACCGCGTTCGCACTCTTCTGTTCATTTAAGTCCAGTTAATTTATTTATTTAATGTCGGCCTCTGTCATAGAAATGAAATAATGCGTAAAACACCACTAAAATAAATAAATATTAATCAGCAGGGATTATTCTCCATGAACGTTATGTAGTAGATTAAAGTAGCATAACTGTTTAGCAATATGAAAGTGACGCGGCTACTTTAAATATTAAGAGAGCGACAAAATAGTGAGGTTAAGAGTGCCAAGACGAGAGTAAATCGCCATGTATATAGACTCCCACATTTTACAATAGACGGGAACATAAGCAGGCGGGTAAAACGTGGATTTTAACATCGACAAATATTGGGGGGAGCAGTTTACTAATATGATGTGCCTGACAGCTTTGAAATGTAGGCACAGGAAAACAATGAGAACGTATTTGAAAACGCAACCTCATTGCTCAAGGGCCAATGATAATCTTAAATGCTAGTTTTGAAGAAAACGTGTGATTTTGAGTACAATAATAATTAAAACCCCGTCTTGTACATCTGTTTCTAATTTGTTGAGTATAGTAGATTCAGGAAGACAAAATGGAGAGTTTCAATTTTGGACCTGGCCAATAAAATGAAGGATCATGCCTTTTCAGATTTGGACCGGAACCCATATATAACTACATAAGGGAAAGAAATGCCCTGGTAAAATCTAAGGACCGCCGGCTCAAGAAAGGCAGATTAATCTATCCTATGCTCAGATGTTTATTTTTGAGTTATCCAAAAACAAAGGACATGGCTCTCAAACCGCCCAAAAAGCTTATTACACAAAGTTGTGTCTCAGCCCTGGTAAAAATGTGCTCGTGCTTAGCACATGTACCATTCGGATTTTAGGTCAAAACGGGCTTTTCATTTCTCTCTCAGGTTCTAGGGATAGTGATTTCTGAATACAGGCAGTGTTAATAGCCACAAAGGGCAGTATACCTTCGAATGTTTTCAATTGGATCGGTAAACAGCTCTGTATCAAGTCTGGGCGTACTTGGGCGTGAAGTGACTTTAAGAAAATTGATAAAGAACACTTCATGTGATATACATGAAATTTTTCTCGGTAACATAGGGTTGTGACACAGAAAAAAGCTTTGAAAATCATAATGTCTTTATCATTGTGTATCGGTTGATGTAAAGAGCCCACGTTGCACGAGGACGGTTTATTAATTGCGTAAGCTGACCTCAAACCAGATTATTCATTAAATATGTAGGCTGACGTGGTAAATCCAGCTCACACCAAGGCCTCTGGCGATTCATTATTTGTGCAGACTGGCGTGAAAAATCCAGCTCACACCAAGACGATTCATTAATTGTGTAGGCTGACGTGGAAAATCCAACTCACACCAAGGCGATTCATTAATTGTGTAGGCTGACGTGAAAAATCCACCTCACACCAAGGCGATTCATTAATTGTGTAGGCTGACGTGGAAAATCCAGCTCACACCAAGGCGATTCATTAATTGTGCAGGCTGACGTGAAAAATCCACCTCACACCAAGGCGATTCATTATTTGTGCAGGCTGACGTGAAAAATCCACCTCACACCAAAGCCGCTGGTGATTTATAATTTGCGCAGGATGACTTAAAAAATCCACCTCACACCAAGGCCTCTGGCGAATCGTTATTTGTGTAGGATGATGTGAAAAATCCACGTCACACCAAGACGATTCATTCTTTGTGAATCGTGAAAACGTGAAAAAATCCAACTCACACCAAGACGATTCATTATTTGTGTAGGCTGACGTGAAAAATCCAACTCACACCAAGACGATTCGTTATTTGTGTAGGCTGTGTAATCCAACAAACACCAACGGGGACACATAATCTGTGTAGGCCGACGTGAAGGCAAAATTTACTCTGATAATTGAAGAAAATTTAATTTTTTAACTCATTTTCGACACGTTTATGTGAATGGTGAATATGTATGAGATGTCTTTAGAAATTATAGACCAACAACGGTCCAACAACAACAATAAGACAATAGAACAATTACTTGGTGCACCATGTACAAGAGAGTACAAGGTAAAAACAGCATAAAAGTAGTTCAATGCCTCTGAAACCCATACAAAATATCACAGGCAATCTTCAGTTATTCATGAAAGCAAAGAAAGACAGATCATGCCATTGAAAATTTCATGGTCTTTTAATGAGCTTCTGTTCCAAGATGGAGGGTGGGTTCTCTGTTGTGTATGGCACTGTGAGCTTCCTTGAAAACAAAGTAAACATTGTAAACTTTCGAACGACCTCTGACCAATGGCAGGGTTATTTTTCACAAAAACGATGTTTATCATGGATACAACTGTACCCTTAACAGTTTTCACACTATCATAATATACCCCAATACAACATCTACGTTTCGGCGAACTCGCTGTCTCTGTTACACTAGATCCGTAAGGCCTGCCGCTTGACCGCGTCTGGATTAGAAATGAAATCAAATGACTATGACCGTTATATTTTGAATCGCTCTGAAAAGAAGTGTTTAGGGAACATGCACCCTGTCTTAAAATCAATTTCACTCGAGTCTGATGATCTAGCCTAAGGCCGAACGAAATCTTATAACATCGACTGGCCAGTTTTTATTCATTTGCTTGTAAATATACAGTTTCCTTGGTTAAATTTGTGAACCATTTCCGAACAATTTACAGTGTTTCCCCGACAGCGCCTTCACCATGACATTTAACACCAATACTTTATGTAGGCTATTCTTGCGAAATTCATGGTGGGCATTTTCTTTTAGAAATGATAACTTATGGTGTACATTTTTCTTTTAGAAATGAGAACTCCTGCTGAGCACTTTTCTTCAGAAAGAAGAACTCATGCTGTGTATTTTCAGCTAGAAAAAAAACCTGCGACATTTGCAGTGATCGCGACTATAGTTTCGTGCCGGTTTCAGATAAAAAAAATTTTGAAAAGAGCACTAGTTGTCACTATAGGGTCTCCTTCCCTTCTGTACACGGCAGACAAACAGAATAAGGCATTGCTAGTACACGCAAGCTCTTGCACCAAAGCGACTCCAACCAAAGAGTAAAACCAGCTGCCTTCATGGAAGCAACTGCCCGGATGTCAACAAAGTTACTCCTTCCGAGACAGACATGTACGATTATTGCAGTTTCACCCACACGGAGACTATGGGAATAGTTTACGTTCTCAACTTAACCTTGGATCGTCAACAATTTGAAATACACACTATAAAGGCCGTTGACTTCGTTTGCTCTAAACTGCATATTTTGTCGCAGCCCCCCCCCCCCCCCCCACACACACACACACAAAAGCCCTGTAGTCTGTGGTGCCAATGTTTGGGCTTCAACGATTTGACGCAATTAATCTCCTTTGTAACTGGAAATTTAGATCTGGAGGCCGTGTTCGCAAGAAATTCCATGGTACGGTAATGCCCAACATGTATGTGACAAGGGCCGGTAACTGCACAAGGTTTTGAAACAAGGTTTTTGGAAGTGCTGTCCCGACGTTGGTTAGGAGCCATCCTTGGTCGAACAAAATTTGGCCAATCTTGACTTCACAACAATCTCGGTTTAGGATAATAATTGCAACAATTTCAAAAATAACGTTCACGGTGAACCACCATGCAAGGAATTAATAAAGTATACAAAGAAATTGATACAGAATTATGGAAAGAGAAGCAGTCAACAATTTTAAATGTTATTTATGTAATGCTCTATATGACAGTAAATGAAATCAATATCCAAAATCATGTATAATATCAGTCTATAGTGCTGTTAATCAAACATATAAATGTTCATATATCCAACATATGATTTTACTTAATATGATGCATATACGCCCCATAGCATCGGCTTATTATGATGTTATATGGCCATATTTATTCACAAGAATATTATACTCATTGTAAAATTTAATTGTTGTTGATGTTGAGGATGGTATTATCCTTATTGTGTGTGGATGCATTACTTGAAACGCTCATCTGTTACAACGTGTGACCGCACAACGGCCATTTTTCATATAAGCTAAATACTGTAACATTGGTTTATATCTTTACATTTATATATAAATATCGATAAAATTACCTTATTTACATAAGTTATATACGTCTTTTTAGATATCTGTTAAGGGTATGGCTCCTTGCCGATCGCTTTACCAAGTACGCTAAACTAAATCCCATATGAAAATTCAAACGATCACTGCCAATAACAAAGCGTAAAGGAAACTTTATGTCAAAATATAGACGTTTCCAAAGCAATGCTTCCAAGATGTTTTGACATTATGTAATACAATGCATGTCAGGTAGTGTACCCCCCCCCCCCCCACACACACACACATGCATACAAAGCTTTACAAAGGATTTTACCTGCCGTTTCCTAGGTAACTGATCATGTCCCACCAAATGAGCAAGAACCACCATGTCGTCTTTATAGTGGAGCTGAATGGTGGACATCATAAGCTCGGCGCATTGTACCACTCGACAAGAAAACAATGGCGTTCCTGATCCAAGAGTCAGTCTGCAAAAAAGGCCCACAAAACAGTAAGTAGGTCATATTTCACATCTCCCGGCATTTAAACCACAACAATAGGTAATACAATAGGTATACAGGTATTTCGTGCCGTTTCTGAAGGCATTTAAATCAATGCAAATTACAGTCGAAATGGTACAGATGCAGAGTTGTTGTTTCATAGCTACATGTACACGATTTAGAGAGTTCATGAGGAGATCGTAACGTCGCCTTCAAATACAAGACAATGACGTTGTAAGGATATACATATATCCTACAGTACAAGGACTAAGACAGACAAGCATATACATACGAACATCCAAAGTAGCCATATGTACATGCATTTAAAGCCATCGAAGGTTTTTAAATATTTGTCGCAGGTGTCAGTTATTTGGCATTTGTACATATCATAAGCGTTATGGTTTGGACTAGAAGGAAAAGATTCAGTATTAAACCTGAACACCGCTATATATGGTTGTAATCAGAATGAAAATGTACGGGGCTGTTGCTTCACTGCAGCCAATGTTGCTTTATAGTGTGAAGATAATCTGAATCGTTCATATGAGTTTTACTCATTTCGTTTTTGTTGAGAAATACTTTAGATGTTGAGTGTAAATACTATTGCTGCCACAAAGGTGGTGAGTGGAACTGAAAGAAGAAATGCATAGTGCGTCATAGACATCACACAATTTGACACCCGAGTTACTTACACATGCTTTGCGGTGAAACAGTGTGCGTCACTGTCTGCAACAGACGGGTCATTGAAAATTGAATTAAACAAGTGACCAAGATGGAGCGACATTGGCCTTTCTTCGAACTCGCCAGCATGTAATTCCAGCTCCAAGTCTATCCTCTCGACGTCCTGCTTCTTAAAGGTCACAGTCGCTTGAAACTGCTTCTTGCCTTGCATAGTTATGGATTTAGTAATAGGGTTACCGGGGTGAGCGTCCGAAGTCACCTCGTCCAATATATCGCACGTGCCCTTTCCCAGTGTGATGTCTCGCTGAAAAATCCCTGGTTTCGTCAACATGTGGAGTCGCAATCCGCGGTGGATGCTCGTGTCAAAGT